>NC_083476.1:12211241-12426241 GCF_030014155.1 Tachysurus vachellii | reverse complement strand
TTCAACCAGTTATATAAAAATTTTTGAATTTAATAAATATAATTATTAGGGGGGCACGGTGGCTTAGTGGTTAGCACGTTCGCCTCACACCTCCAGGGTTGGGGTTCGATTCCCACCTCCGCCTTGTGTGTGTGGAGCTTGCATGTTCTCCCCGTGCCTCGGGGGTTTCCTCCGGGTACTCCGGTTTCCTCCCCTGGTCCAAAGACATGCATGGTAGGTTGATTGGCATCTCTGGAAACTTGTCCGTAGTGTGTGATTGCGTGAGTGAATTAGAGTGTGTGTGTGTGCCTTGTGATGGGTTGGCACTCCGTCCAGGGTGTATCCTGCCTTGATGCCCAATGATGCCTGAGATAGGCACAGGCTCCCCGTGACCCGAGAATAGTTCAGATAAGCGGTAGAAAATGAATGAATGAATGAAATATAATTATTTCTCTACTGTCTGTATTTAGTGTAGATTAACAACATATAATTTTTTAATTAAGGCTTTTTTTTTTTGACTTTTTTATATATTGTCACAACCAGGACCTGGTGTTTGAAATGGCACTGTATAGAAGATTCCTGCTGCATTTATTTATACTTTGTAATGCAGTTCATAATATCCTATTATGCTGTGCTGGTGATCACAAGATGATCAATTGGCATAGAATAAGAACTTTTTCTTTTTTTTTTTTATTTTAGAAATTTGGAGATTTGAAAGATTCAGGTTTTATTGATGAGTTGAAACATATGATCTGACTCACTGAGCTGATACTCTACAAATTCCTGCCTTCTACCTTTTAATCTGCATTTTATTTTAGCTGCAAAAAAGGTGGGGTCTGAAGCAATTTTAGGGAGGATATACACCTTAAAGTGAACCATTTATGCTTAATGCTTCAGGGGTATGAGGACATGCTCTGACAGAGAGCAGGCATGTCTTTGGGATGAGTTGGTGCTTGTGAAATTCTCCATTGAATGTTGTATTTGTATTGAGTCTTTGTATTGATGTCTGTGTGTGAGAGAGCGAGAGTGTGTGTGTGTGTGTGTGTGTGTGTGTGAGAGAGAGAGAGAGAGAGAGAGAGAGAGAGAGAGAGACAGAGACAGAGACAGAGACAGAGAATATGTATGAGCTGTATGTTTTCTGGAGATATTGTAACCTGTTTGATTTGGACATACTTTTATATTAGGAAGTTGCAAAATTATGACGTGGAGTTCAGTAGATAAGACACTCACTCAAAAAGTGCTTGGAAGGTAGTGAGTTCAAATCCTGTTCTGGATCAGGATGTGTGCCAAGTGCTGTAAACATATTTCAATCATACATCTCATAATATCTTATTTAATCTTCCATCCTCTTTGGCTTAAATGTTTCCACAAGGTATTTGTGCATGAAGGAGATAAAATACTATCTCAGGTATTTGTAAACTCCAACGCTACACCTCTTCTTATATTAGAGGTAGAAAAATGACAGTAAGACTGTTAGAGTTCAGAATGTTCAGTGTTAGGTCCTGTCCAGAGAAACAGACAGACATATCCACAAGACTCACTGAGACACAAAAACTCAAAGCAGGAACAAGAAGCATTTTCTACTGTACAAAGGAAAAGTTCAACCCCAAAATATCATTAACAAAAACAAAGGGAAGCTTATGGCCAGCGATTTGTGCCTGGTGTTTTATATGTGCATGTGGAAATCCTCCCACAGTGGTATTTCAAAATGGCTATGTGGAGATAATAATCCTTTCAAACATTAACAACAAGCAAAAGCAAGAGAACAAACAAACAAACAAATAAAAACAATTAATTTGCTAAAATCTGAAGGCAGAACTTTAAAAATGATTGATAATAGGTGATAATATAGAGCTTGCGTTTGGTTTTGTTATATTTTATTTTAGAAAGTGTATCGATTGGTTAATGATGTTAATGAAGTCAACATAATGACGTTGAACTGGTGTCTGGAGGATTTCATTTTTTGTTAGCTCAGACACCAGATAACCAACAGAAAGGAACAGTTTGTCCTTCTGGGCAAACCCTTACAGGTTCTAAGGAGCCCTAAACCATAAAGAACCCTATAAAATGAACTCTGTAGTGTTTTTCTTTCAGAAAAGGAAGTTTGTGAAATCCATTACTGTGTTGTCTACAGATTTATACTAAGCCTATATCTAAAATAATATAATATAAAAAGAGGAAAAAGTGCAGACAAACTATATCATTATATTATATTATTATATCAAAATATGACCAATGTTCAATTACTCACACACAGCAAGTTTGTAATGTTAGCTCTTTTTTAACGTTGTTTTTGTTTATTTATTATTATTTACCTTTTATTTAAAATCTCCTGCAGCATCAGTGAGAATTTATTTAAAATCTCCTGCAGCATCAGTGAGAATTTACAAATGCATTATTTAATTGTACAAGAATGTGTTGTGGGTATCCCATCCAAGTTCAGTGTTGGTCTTCAGCTGTTTGTTTATTTGGCTAAAGAGGGTTTTCTGAATGTGTGCGAATGTTCCTCCATCTCTGCACCATCTGAGCACTTAGCATGTGTATGGGCCTCAGACAGGCCACAACTAGACCCCAACCCTTTCCTTGTGGGACATCACTGAGCTTCCTGTAGACTCCCTGCCCCACCACCCACCCACACACCACCATCTCCTCCTGCATTAACTGGCTGCTAACTGGCCGGAGCATAAGAGCTTAAGGACTGTGTGCCATCGTGGCTCCATGTGCTGATAGGATTAAGAGGCCCATCTCCCCATTGTCAAGGCCAGACAGGGCTCAATATACAAACTCAAGCAGAGCCGATGTGAGGAGAAGGAGATACAACTGTGTGTAAGGCAAATATCATGTCTTGCAACTTTTTTAAATAAAAAAAAATCTGAAAAACGTCTGATGACAGGAATCAACTGTCCTTGCAAACTGGTATTATATTATAATTAAAATACTGTATGATTATTTATCCTATATCATACCAGTTATTTTTAAGTGTTTTACTGCACAGACAGATTAATTGCTTCCTACAATCATGTCTTTAAATAAGCAACATATCAGTACAGAAGGTAATTTCACCTCATTGCATTATTTTTGGTTTTATGAATTAGAACAAATGTCTAGAATCCAGTTCATCATATAGTGTTTTATCAAATATTTTATTGGTTTCCTGTGATATACATTTCTATAAAATTAATCTTTTTTTTTGATTGAAGAGATAAGAACTAAATTTAAAATAAAATTTTTATGAGGAAATTATTTTAAAAATATCAAAATTATAGTTTGATTCAAAATAATGTAAATTTTAAGACATTAAGGTATTAGTCATAAAAGTTATACATTACAGCTGATAGGTGACTGGTGAGGAACACTATTAAATTCTTTTTAAATCATATTCTCTATGGATTTGTAATGTCCTTCTATTTCTTTCCAGCTCACAAATCTCATTTTCAGAAATCAACATCACAGTGGCATTGCTACTGGTTTATTTTACAGGCTTATAGGTCAAAAACAGACTTAAGAGTGCAACATAAGGCATGTCTGAACGCATGGCTGGCCAACTTTCTCTCAGTTACATGATAATATCCTCATAAGGCTCCTTTTGATCCATGGCTCAACTCCTCCTGCTGCTCTAGTCCTAAACAACCACACACTGACCCCCGGTGCTAATAGAGCACTTCAAAGTATGCTAATAGACCCTCTCACTTTTGTCCACACACACACACAGACCCTAAAAGGCCCCACCCACTCAGACAATGTCTTTAAACTCAAGGTTGAGCCAAGCCAGGGGCATTTTGCCATTGTTTTTACCTGATGGTCAACTTACAACTGAGGTTCTGTGCAGACTTTTAAGATTTTTTATAGTTCTTCCTCAGTGATTTATGGAGGTCTGCAGCTGAGGATCAATATCATATAAAGATATTTTAACAGCCAGTGCACTGAACATTCTTAAAAATGGAGCAGATTGCAGGTACGTTTTGAGATTATTGCATATAATAAATAACCAGTATATAGTCAGATAACATTCATTATTGATATACAGTGCTATTTATTGATATAATACCTATTACAGACCTGAGACATTCATCTACAGTGTCCACATTGCCCTCGATGGCTCATCCTGCTGATTCCTACCAACAGGGGAATATGAGGATGAAACTGGAATATTCAGAGCTCTGGAAATCATTTCATGACATTGGGACTGAAATGGTTATCACTAAATCTGGCAGGTAATCACTTAAAAAATTTGAACAAGCTGAAAAAATTGACTATTAAAGATTATAAATAATCTGAGAATCAACCTTGAAGGTTTTTTGAGATTGAACTGATTAACTTTGTTTACTCTACAATTGTAATTTTAGGAGGATGTTTCCATATTGCAATGTAAGTGTGTCTGGTCTTCTGCCATATGCCAAGTACTTCATCATGGTGGACATGGTCCCAGTGGACAATTCCAGGTACAAGGTAAGCAAAAAAAGCAGCCAAAGGTTAATCATTGTTGCAACTGCAACTAAGCTATACCCATAAACTTACAGGTTAGCACGGATAACTACATTTCTTTTTGAGTTGTTTTATAAAGACAAGATGCTTAAAACAGGAACAAAACAAGACAAAATCTACCCCCAAAAACCATTTGCGAGTGCAGACGGTGGTCCTCCTGTGGAGTGCCCATCACTGCAGTGTGAATATCAAAGGCTATTATCACTTCCTGTTTTTCTTCCCTCAGTTAGGGGTCCAGTCAAGTCTAATTCCCCTCCTCTCCCCCGTTAATGTCTTCCAGTAGAGCAATCAAGGTCTATATAAGGCAATCAGCTCACTTTACATAAGGTCACCCTCCCAGATGTGTGGGTGTGTGTGCGTATCCTAAAGCTTTATGTTATGTATGTAAAATATAGAGGCAGAAAGTATTTAGAAATAAAGTACAGAAAATTGTTTTTTTTAAAAAACATGAGCATTTTCTCTACTACAGTGGAATAACGATCAGTGGGAGGTGGCAGGAAAGGCAGAGCCACAACCTCCATGTAGAACATACATACATCCAGATTCTCCTGGTTTGGGTAGCCATTGGATGAAGCAGCCCATTTCTTTTCTCAAACTGAAGCTCACCAACAATCCACTGGACCAGAGAGGCCATGTAAGAATGTTGAATGAAGTGCTACCATTATTTTATTTTATTTAATTTTTTTGCCTTTTAGATGGACTCATGTTCTATCTCCATTTCACCTCTTCTATCTGTAGATCATTCTGCATTCGATGCATCGCTACAAGCCTCGCTTCCATGTGGTGCAGGCTGATGACCTTTATAGCGTCCGATGGAGCGTCTTCCAGACCTTCACATTCTCTGAAACCACCTTCACAGCAGTCACGGTTTACCAGAACACCAAGGTCAGCTCTATCAATGATACACGGATCCCTGACCACATTCCTTGTTCTTGTATTTTTGTTCTTTGAAACTTTTTATTAACTGGAACTTGTTTTCTTTTTTCTGTTTCTTACCCAAAGATCACAAAGCTGAAGATAGACCATAACCCCTTTGCAAAGGGATTCAGAGAAGAGGGAACCCATGGCAAAAGGTGAGGTTAAAGGTTGAGAAAGAATGTTTAGTGTTGTAGAAAAAAAAATGCTGAGCATGAAAAACGTTTCCAAAAGGTTAAAAGAAATTAAATATGTTTCATTGTGTTGCAGGAACAGAGCTCAAAAAAGTCAACTGTGTTCAGAGAATTCAGCAAAAAAACTAAAGTCTTCAGAAAAGGAGCCAGAGTTCAGATGTTTCCAAGGTGATTCTCCAAATATCATATAGTTACTTATTATTCTTGATATTATTACACTTACTGTTTTCCCAGAGATTATTGGACTCATGGGTGGTAGCAAGATCATTAAATTACAGTATTATATAGATATTTTGTTTTTCTGTGCATGTGCTTAATTTTGCTGGGTAAATGATCTTTCCTGGGGTTAATCTGTATTTCATTTGTCACCCACAGATGTACCAAGGCTTCCATATGACCCTCACAGAGAGGATTCAGAAACCCTGACGCTTTCCAAAGAAGTACCGATGGCCCAGGATGAGCACATGTCTCCATGGGGAGGAGAGCAGGAACCTGGCCAAAATCTGCACAGTGAGGGAGCCATGGACTACACAAACTCAGAGCAGCTTGTTCCAGGACAAGCCAACTACCAATTGCAAAGGTATGTTATCTGATATCCGACATTCATTGTTAAGTACGCAGCGTGGGCATTTTTACTCTTAGTCCAAACGTAATCAAGCTAATGTAGCTAACAGGTAACAGTGACTAACCCTAACCCCTTCACTGCATTGTTGTCAATCTTATATATATTTTGTTTAATTCTTTATTTTTGTTCATGGTTTCCTTGCAGAAGTCATGAGTTTGGGAAGATTTCCTCACCCTCTTGCACAGATTCCCAAACTGACTGCCAGGGATTTGATTCCCGATCTACTGACATGGCCACTGTTCCTGAGCAGGAGCTTTCAAGTCCTCAGTCTTCTATGAGTCTGTGTTCTTCTCAGAGAAAACCGCTAGATTTTTCCATGACCACCAGTATTGGAGGGTGCTCCAAATCCAGGTCAGGACTGCCACTGTACAGTCAGTATAACATGGAGCAGCCTTTAGGTCATTGGAGTGGAACTTTAGCAGGGCAGTATTCAAGCCCCACCTACCCTCAACCACACCCACATCCACATCACCTGATGACAGAGCGCAGCATCCATCCCTCTGGATATCACCACAACAACATGGCAGAGTGGAGTCAGTACTCTCTCTTTTCCTACTCTTGCTGAGCAACTGGCCAGAAAAAAGAAAGTCTAAACCAGCAGAAAGGCATTAAATTAACATGGCAAATGAATAGACAGAGAGGAACCTTTTATTCTCGTGCTTGATCCAGTCAGCGAAAACAGACAGATACAGATTATTACATGGCAGAATAAAGGCTTAGTTTAATGGGCTGAAGCATAATGTGGCTATGTGTGATTTTAAAGGATCCATGTAGAATTATTTGCTTTGTGTATCTTAATGGAAATCTAAATGCATTAAACAAAGTGCAATTGACAAATTATTAATGTTAATACTGTAAATTGATACTGATATATTTTACCAGCTGAATAATTAAATTTCTTTATCAGATCTTATGATACAGCTTGTGTTTTGTTTTGTCTTTGCTGACCTTGAAAAGTCATTTCAGTGTCATTGTGCTATTTGTCACTAAATAAATCAATTCTAATATCTGTATATTCTTTACAGATTAGTTCAGTTTTGTCAAGGATTTTGCTGGATTATGTCAGTTCTCTTAAATCAACATAAAAGTGTAAAGGCGATTTTTGTACATATTTAAAAAAAAAAAAAAAAAAAAAATATATATATATATATATATATATATATATATATATATATATATATATATATATTAGCATATTAGCTGCACATGTGTTATGTATATGAGCATTGAGGGAAGTGTGTAACATAGCAGCAAGGTGATATAAAGATGGGGAATAAAGGTAAAGGGTGAAAGAAAGCGGCTGGTGGTAATTAGATGTTTGGTGCTAGATCCTAAATGAGAGACAAACTTGGGATCCATGTTTCAGTGGGTAATTGCTAGAAGTGTGTGGCTAGGTGTGGTTAAAAACAAATCCACCAAAGACCACCCAATAAGTTTAGATGTTCGTGACAGTTACAGCCACACATGTCATTTATCTGGTGAGAGTAATGAAGTTAGGAAGGACATGTGGTGACCTAGTGGTTAAGATGTTGGACTACTGACCAGAAGGTCATGAGTTCAAATCCCAGGCCACTGCTGAGCCCCTGGGCAAGGCCCTTAACCCTCAATTGCTCTGTTGTATAAAAAATGAGATAATGTAAGTCGCCCTGGTTAAGCGTGTCTGCCAAATTGCAAGTCTAAATCTTCATAAGGTGGTGGCTCATTGTTTAAAGTTATGTTTGGGCTTTACAATTAATTAGAATGTTCACCTTCACCTGTCACCTTCATGCTGATACTGCTGGGTCCTTGAGCAAGAGCCTTAAGCATCAACTGCTTGGTTTTATCCTTGGTTTTTATAAAATTTTAGATAAATATAATAACCACACTTGCCCTAAAATCAGTTTGACAGAGTAATGTTTATAGTTAACAGTCTGAAATGGCAAACAAATCTGGTCAGGGCAAGTGTGTACAATGGAAAACACTCACTCACTCATTTTCTACCGCATATCTGAACTTCTTGGGTCACGGGGCGCCTGTGCGTCATCAAGGCAGGATACAACCTGGACGGAGTGCCAACCCAACACAGGGCACACACACACACTCATTCACACACTACGGACAATTTTCCAGAGATGCCAATCAACCTACCATGCATGTCTTTGGACCGGGGGAGGAAATCGGAGTACCCGGAGGAAACCCCGGAGGCATGGGGAGAACATGCAAACTCCACACACACAAGGCGGAGGCAGGAATTGAACCCCCAACCCTGGAGGTGTGAGGCGAACATGCTAACCACTAAGCCACCTTGCCCCCCTAATGGAAAACACACTTAACACTATTTTGTAGATTTCATATTTCAATTCATATTTTTTACATTTATTTTAAGATGATGATGTGGTGGTAGGAGCACAGCTACTCAGAGATGTATGCGGACCTTGCTGGTTTGCCAACATTTCCACAGCAGATGACAAAATATTTACTTCCAAACATTTGTAAATGTTGCATGAATATAGAGAAAAGACTGGCATATATTCAGAGCATCTTCATTGTACTGTAGCAATCCAACATATCATTTAAGGTTAGTTGATTTGCATTAGGATTGTTTTTTCAGTGCTTCCTTACAATGGAAATGTTTTTCTAAATTTTTTATAGCTGTCATAACTCTTGGTTTTGTGAGGGTTAATACATTAGTGCTGCGTTAATAATGGTATAATGTACACTTGAGGTAACTTTCATCATAAAGTCTGAACCACACATATAAAGCACATTTATCAGCCATGTCACATAGCTAAGGAAGAGGAGGTGTTTAAGGACAGAAGCCTGAATGATGTGTCGTGTCTTCTGCCAAATGGAAAATGGAGGTGAGAAACCTGTTGTTTACTTGATATCCTTAAAACAAGTTCAGTGCAGCCTGCCCATTTGGACTCCTACATACAGAAATTAGCCATAATATTAAAACCACCTGGTTAATATTTTCTAGGTTCCCATTGTGCCAGCAAAACTCTTACTCCAGAAGGCATGGACTTCAGTGCAGAAAAGTGCTGTGACATTACACCAAGATATTCCTAGCTGATTCTTTAATTCCTATAGCTTGTGAGGTGAGGCCTCCATAGATCAGACATATTTGTTCAGCACATCCTGTAGATACTTGATCAGATTGAGATCTAGAGAAATTGGCTTGAACAGCTTGAACAACTTTTTGTCATGCTCCTTAAACCATTTCTGTACGATTTTTGTAGTGTGGCAGTTTTTGGCATCTGTGTTGTAGATGCTCCAGGGCTATATCAATTAGGCTCTTGTCAAAGTCACTCAGATATTTATGCTTGACATTTTTTTTCCTGGTTCCTTACTGAACTTACTGCTGAATTTTTGATGCCAGAAGTAACTTTCACTATGCAATTTTCATGGAGAAATAAATCGATTAAGAACACCATTTAAGAGAAAATGCTATTATATAAACAGCGAGAAATCAAATTGGTTAGCTACAGTACATAGTGACATACATCTGACTCTTGAGCCAGAAGAGTTTCACCTCATTTTTGTGTGGCTCTTCATTTCTCCTCTGACTACAACCTCACTGTTGACTCCATTTAAAACCGCACAAACCAAAACCACTCATCATTCTCACTATGAGTGTTGACTTTCTCAGTTAACCAGAACTACAGTTCTAACTACAGTAGACTTAGAAAGCTCTCAGGGCTAAACTCTTTCACCTATCCACAATTTTATAAAATTATGTAAAGCAGTTAATGTAAACAAATCTATATTTGCAAATAATACAAACACAGTATCTATGCCAGAATTATTAGCTAATGTTTCTTTACCCTGATAGCTTTGAATGTATTGTTAGATAGTCTTTGTGTTATTGACAATGATGTGAAAAACCTTTCCATCGCAAGCAGCAGTGATAAGAATGCTGGTGATTCTCTGATGTTCCCGTTGGCTATTTTTCAATGATTTTTATATTATAATTTTAATTGTATTTCAGGAAAATAAATCATAAAAATACTCTGCAAACCTCAGACCACCAAAAGATGTAAATATATGTTGCCTGCAAGAAGCTTTCATGATATTACTCCTGCTCACGGCTTCCTGCTGCACTGACAAGTTTGTCTGTGGCTGTGGTAAAGTGTAAAACAAGCATGAAACTATGAACCCAATAAGTGCAACGTTGATGCAGTTCAGCTCAGAGCTTCTGCCTCAATTCGACATGATCATTATACACAAACTCACAAGGATCTTCAGAGCTATTTCTGAGTATCACTTGTAATGTCTGGTCCATACTAGAGGATAAAATGTAAGGGAGACATCCTTTCACAATGTCCTCCAGTACAGGAGTATTTAATTAACATTTGGAAAACATAAAATTACAAACTACTATACTGAGGCACGCCAGTTTCAAATTTTAGGAGTAAACACACTTCTGACCTCTTCACGTTGGCCTTCTGTTACTTTAATAAAAAAAATAAAAAAAACAATTTCTGACCTTTCTAACTTTTACTGTAATGTTTATGGCCCTATTGCCTTCACCTTCAGCTAAATAATTTACATATTTACACGAGATCCAAAGCCAACATGGTTAATGTTTAAAAACTACATGGCTGAGTCAACTGTCTTGTGTGAAAACACAGTTTAGATGTTGAGCTTGAAAGACATCATATTGAATGACAAGCTTTTTCACAAAGAATTCTGAAAGATGGGGGCACGGTGGCTTAGTGGTTAGCACGTTCGCCTCACACCTCCGGGGTTGGGGGTTCGATTCCCGCCTCCGCCTTGTGTGTGTGGAGTTTGCATGTTCTCCCCGTGCCTCGGGGGTTTCCTCCGGGTACTCCGGTCCAAAGACATGCATGGTAGGTTGATTGGCATCTCTGGAAAATTGTCCATAGTGTGTGATTGTGTGAGTGAATGAGAGTGTGTGTGGGCCCTGCGATGGGTTGGCACTCCGTCCAGGGTGTATCCTGCATTGATGCCCGATGACGCCTGAGATAGGCACAGGCTCCCTGTAACCCGAGGTAGTTCGGATAAGCGGTAGAAAATTAGTGAGTGAGTGAAACACAAGGACACATCAGTGAAGACATGTCTGAGGATTGCTTCTCTATTTTATATCAGTATCAGTAACATTACAAAGCTAATCTGGCTGTTCAGCATCTTATAAATATCACATTTACCCCAAATGATACTTTGCTCACTAACAATATTTGTACAAAATGTTATCCAAAGGGCAGAATAAAGCTGAATAAATCACTGCTAAGATCGAACATCAAAACTTTAAGCCATCCCGTCTACCCGATTCTGATTTATTTATTACTGAATGTGGAGACATACTTTACAAACTTGATTTAACGAAAAGTGTCTAGTGACAATTCTACTGATTTTTAAACAATCACATTTGTCCCACACTCAATAAAGCTCACATGACAACTTCTGTTTATACAGGTTGAGGGAACAGATATCAATTCTCCACCTGTGAGTCACACTTGCATAAGCCCATTTTTCCAGTGACCAATCACCAACCAGCATTATTCCCACTGACCAATCACAAGTCACAATTGTTGTGATTCCTTTAGACCAATAACTTTTATTTCACCAGCTAGTAACTCCTTTCGTAATTATTTCCTTCATGTCTATTTTTCCAGCTAAAATTTTTCTAAGTTTCAATTGATTATATATTTTCTACATTATTAACTCAGAAAAATCTGTCTCAAATATGCAAATTAACCTATGACATCATCTGCTGGCCTTGACTTTGTGAGCATGTATTATGCAAGATAAGAGAAATAAGATTTTTTGTGGCTTTCTCCTTTTGTCCATGTCTACAGATATCCGTCTGTCATAAGCAACAAGTCTGTTTTAGACTCTCCACATGTACTACACTATGCTAACCTTAGTGACAGTGGAGAAGCTGGTATTTTTAGCACCATTCGTGCACCATTATGCTGGTCTGCACCTGTTAGAGAGAGATATCCCACACACGCTCGTCTCACTGTCGTTCGTGAGCGATTCAACTCTTTGAGACGGCTCTTTTAGGTGACCACTTGGAGCTGATCACATATCCGAAAAGATCACAGAGAAACGAGAGCTTCCCTGATGGGTTAGAATCTTATATCTATATATCTTATAACGTATGCATAGCAAGCTGTGTGTTAACATAGAATTGATAATTAGAGTGTAGAGTTAAGAGTATGGCTTTTGAGGGAAAGGCATCAACTTTCATTGTATACCTGAGTTGATTCCCCTGGATCACCGCAAAGACACAGAATTCCTGTCAATACTGTGATCACCCTCCAAAGAAAATACAACCAAACTGCACACTCTCTGCTATGTTAATGGGGTCAGCCTGTAGTAAAGAAAGAGTAAGACAGTGGTTAGCTGTTGTGTAACTCGCCAAGTAGCCATGAATATCCTCTTTCTGTCATCAGTTGCTACACAAACGTGTCCAAAATAGTTGAGGCACAATGCCATGTTGTGTCCTTGCCAGTTGGGGACATAAGCTGTGCTTGGACTTCCAAACAGCTTCTTTAAAACGACTTCACAAACTGAAGAAAACTGAAGATCAGCTCATACACAACAAGCAAAACTAGTACAGTCAGGCTACGCATAATTATATTTCTGCCATCCTGTTAGTTTATAGGATGTTTAATCGAGTATACAAAATTATTTTGATTGTTGCTGCAAAATATAGAAACAGCCAACATAAATAATTACCTGAAAATGTTTTATCAAACTTTTCATTTTAAGGTATAAAATATTACTCTTAAGAGAGGCAACTGTCTATAGCTGCTATAACATAAGTGATAACAGGATAGTAGGGGTTCTGCAATATTATGTGTAACTATAAATGAATGAAAATGTACGTTTCTCTTGACTATATATTAAAAGCTTTTGTTGGGAAATTGCTGTAGCGTAGTCTAATGAATACACAGAAATCTATCTGCACTAGATATTTTCCCACATATTTTAATAAAATAATGTTAAACAATTAAATTGAAAAGAGAATGCACAAATAAAGCTGTACAACTAAAATACACACAGTAGTGATTATGTAGCCAAATGCACTATAGTGCAAAAAGCTTGTTTCCAGGAGGAGCTTATAGTTAAATTCAAGTTTATTTGTATAGCGCTTTTTACAAATGACATTGTGTCAAAGCAGCTTTACAGAACATAAACATAGAACAAAAGGATAACATAAAGAATAATATAAAGATTAATAGAATACTAAATTTAAGATCAATATTAGATATATTTAGTTCACAATATGTATGTATTTATCCCCAGTGAGCAAGCCTGAGGTGACTCAGGCAGCAGTGGCAAGGAAAAACTCCCTTAGATGGTAAAGGAAGAAACCTTGAGAGGAACCAGACTCAGTGAGGAACCCATCCTCATATGGGTGACACTGGAGGATGTGATTATAAATATAGAAGTCCTGAGTTTTGTGATCTCAGAGAGCGTGAAGGATTGTAACGTGTAAGAAGACTAGTTAGATACATGGGGGGTAAACCATTAAGAGCCTCGTAGGTAAGTAGCAGCAGTTTGTAATCAATTCTAAACTTAACAGGTAGCCAGTGCAGAGATGATAAAATTGGGGTTATATGATCATACTTTCTTGTCCTAGCGAGAACTCTGGCAGCTGCATTTTGGACTAACTTTAGACTATTTATTAAAGATGCAGCTAGTGATGCATTACAATAGTCCAGTCTAGAGGTCATGAATGCATGAACTAGCTTCTCAGCATCAGATACAGATAGGCTGTTTTTGTAGTATGGGCGATATGATTTTCAAAAGACAAAATTTTTTCAAGAGACGTTATTTGTGCAAAATTTTGTTCCTGATGCTTTCAATTTTATTAGTGAAGAATCTCATAAAGTCCTCACTACTGAACTGTGATGGAATAGTGCTGTTAGTCATTATATCTAGATCATTTGTGTTTAAGGATACAGTAAGAAGTCCAGACAGATCAGGCAGGTTATTTGTGAATCTGTCTTTAGTGGTCAGAATAATAGTTCTAATAGTTCTGAGACACAGTTAGTTTTTTCTACAGGTAGTGTGTATATTATGAAGTAATGGTCTGTGATGTCATCACTTTGAGGTATGATATCTATATCAGTGCCTCGGGGGTGCCTCGGGGGTTTCCTCCGGTTTCCTCCCCCGGTCCAAAGACATGCATGGTAGGTCAATTGGCATCTCTGGAAAAATTGTCCCTAGTGTGTGATTGTGTGAGTGAATGTGTGTGTGCGCCCTGTGTTGGGTTGACTGTAAATGTGAGTCCTAAAGCATCGTTTGTATCGTCAACATGAATGTTAAAGTCTCCTACAATTAATGCTTTATCAAAATTAACCAATAGGTCTGAAAGAAAACTGCAAATTCTCTAAGAAAATCAGTGTAAGAAAATCAAATCAAATTCTCTAAGAAAATCAGTGTAGGGCCCTGGGGGTCTGTACACAGTAAGGAAATCACTAAAGATAGTGGCACCACCACCTCCACGACCAGTGTGACAAGGCTCATGTTTATAGATATATCCTGATGGGGTAGACTCATTTAGACTAATGTAATCATTTGGTTTAATCCAAGTTTCAGTAAAGCAGAGTGCAGTAAGGCTATTTTCAGCAAGATGATTTCACTTACTAGAAGTGCTTTGTGTGCAAGTGATCTAATGTCCAGAAGCCCAAACTTTAGGAACTATTTTTGTTTGTTTCTGTGGCATTTTTCTGGTCTGATTACTGTAAGATTATTTAGAGAACTTCTCATGCATTTACTTTTTGATCTCACTACTCGGGGAACAGACACAGTTTCTATAGGATGAGCCATTTGTATCAATGTGATGATGAGGTGAAGGATGGCTATTGAAATTTAGATTTAAATTGTAGTTTACCAGTCAGAAGCTACCAGTTTAGCATTTTGTACTGAGGTAATGGGGAAAGACAATAAAGAACATAATTTAAACCAATGCCTGAAGAAAAACTGGGCTTTCCTGTAAAAGTATTTAAAAAAAAAAAGAAAGAAAAACTGCCTTGGAGAAGTTTTTGTAGATAATCAGAACACGTTTCTTTTCTTAGCACTTCATTAACATTCTCTAATTACTTCTTTTCTCAGGGGACTGGTGCTAATTTAAAAAAAAAAAAAAAAAAAAAAAAAAAAGGGAGAAGAAAAATAAAAATCCAGAGCGATTGAGTAACCGTCCTCCTGTTCTACATCTAAAACTTTCGTCTTCAACCACAGCAACACGCTGATGAAATGGAAGTCTCCTCTTGTATACTCACAGACAGCAAGTGTCTCTACCTTCACAAGAAACAGACCACAGCCAGTTAACAGAAGTAAATTTTATTTCATCACACTGTACGTAATGGATCGTATCAGCATGGATGTTACGGATGGGCAAATATTAAACACATGAAAATGGTCAAAAAACAAACAAACGAAAAAAAAAAAAACCAAAGGCACATTTTCATTATTTGTACTACTGACACTGTCGAGGTACCTACTGCAAAATAATTAGCTCAGTAATACTGTTTTATATATATATATATATATAAAAAAAAAAAAGAAAAAGAAAAATTGCCTGAAACCGTTTCCGAGAGCAAAACCAAAATAGGAGGTTTAATTCACCACAATCATTCAAAAACAAAAATAAAATTGCAAAAGCAGCAGACCTAATCCTGCGTTCACAATCTCGATCACTCCAGGCTTTTAAGGTCATGACCTGGCTAGCTTCATGTCATCTTCTATGTCATAGTCATCAAAATGTAGATTTGAGTATAAATTAAACAAATCACTGACCATGTTTATAAAATGTGGTTTATATCACATCACAATAAAAGGAGAGGGAAAAACAAAACAAAAAAAAACTTATGACTTTACAATTGAACACAGGAAAAACTGCTATGAGGAATTTACCCGAGCTGATCGTTTGGATTAAAAGTAAAAGTATAAAATCTAATTTACTATATATATTTTATTTGTCATGGGAAACATGGCTGTATGTTGCAAACCTTCACGGGAAATTCATGACCTCTGGTAACTTTAGCATATCGGTGTGATTTTGGAGTAGCACTGAGGTCATGCTAACAGCAACATGGTGAAATAAAGCAACCAGAAACAAAGATGGCAGTAATAAGCCCATTTTACGTGACATAGAAGCAAAGTGATCGACAACCAACAAACCACTGTAACAATATTATCCATTCTTTTGAACATGTAGGGTGACAATTGTTGGAATTTCTTTCACAGTTTCGAATTAAAAGCTGCTTGGAGAAGCAGCTCAAGCTACCAGGTTGCACATGATAAGAACTTGATCATCAAATGAAAACAATACAATTTTCTTATATCATGAGACAGCACAGTTTCTCACTGTGTATTTGTACGATATTTGTATCAATCATTCAAATCTGTTAAGATTTTATGTCCACTGATTTACTGACAAAAAACAATGTATTGTAAGATATAATGTACTGCATCACAATTTTGGCACGTGTGAAATATCAGAACATGACTATCCTGTAAAATTGTTTGTAAAAAAAAAAAGTCTGTTTTACAGTAAATACAGGAGTTATACTGAACCCCACTTGCTAGGTGTTATCAGTGAAACCATGTCAGTTTGAGGCAGGAATGGCATGTGAACGCAGGGTAAGGAGAAACAATGCCATTGACCAAATCATGCGTAATTAGCAACAAGCCAGCATTTTTATCCCTTTTTAGAAAATACCCATAAGAGATCCTTTTTTTTTCTACAGTTCATTTTAAACACACAGTAAAGGACTGATTCAGTGGCTAGCCTAAAAAAAAAAAAAAAAAAAAAGTCTGAGGCTGAATGCTACTAATCACTAAATTGATCGTTTACCGAATGAAATCTGCCAATGTGCAAAAATCAGCTAAATGACTACACGGGTTGAGCTCAGGTGGAAACGAAGGGCAAAGCAGAAAGCAGCATTAATCACAGACCAATTCCGACCTGTGAAACATGCTTCCTCATGATGCCGTGTGCAAACGCTCCTTCTCGCATCTGTACAGAATGTATACATCAGGTACAAACCCAAAAGTATCTCATATCACTGGATAAGTTGGTGCTAAATTGAATAAGCCTCACCTTCACCATTCTAAAGCCACAACCATTTCACACACAAACTACACCTGATATTTACACATTGTGTATTATCATGGCACAAACCAAAAGGCTATAGCTGTAGACTAGTTTCACACACAAAGCCTGCTTCTGAAATGTATCATGAATTAATATTTATTATTCATATGGTGCTCTGCACCTCCTAAGAAAACAGCCAAGTTGAGAATGAAGCCCCAAATGGGGTAAATTAGGACAGCTTATGCCTTACAAACACAAAAAAAGCAAAAGGGGTAGAACAACCAGGAGGACAAGATTTCATTTTAATCCACACCTCATTTTAAAAACTCGCTTTCTTTTTTAAATGATACGGTCTGTCTTTCTCTGTGGGTTTTGGCTTGTCAACAAAGCTAGCTTTCCAAAAAGGAAAAAAAAAAAAAAGGAGGCAAGAATGACTAGGCGTGACATCATGCCAGAGTGTTCACAGCTCACCTTGGCACAAGAACAGATGAAAATAACAGCACATTAAACACAAACAAAAATACAGATTTGGGGGATCGATACAAGCAAAAAGGGATCTATTTGAGTTTGGAGCTGTAAACAGTCAGAAGCCACGCAAATGGTTCGCTCAAGAGATGCACTCTGTGGCAAAGCCTCAAGCAGGCAAGTGCGATTCGGGTGGTGACGACGGCAGGGCAGCCAGCAGGTCGAAAAGGGCGCAAACATGGCAACACCCAGGTCATTCACTCTCATCTGGATTTTGGGAATCTAATATTTTCACGTGGGTGAACGGAAACAAGCCTCTCCGACCGTTCACCTCGCCTTCCCACTGACCGCTGATGTTCATCCGGGTCACCTTCACAATATCACCCACCTGTGGAAACATCACAAACATTAATTACTCGCATACAGTGCCTTTCAGTAGGATATATTATAGTAGGTTGGGATTGAATTAATATACTGACTACAAGTTTGTTTTATATTAGTTCCAATATACTAACTGCCACCAATAAACCTCAAATCCAACCTCAATTCAACTATCTATATATGGATTTAGCACAAATGCATCATTTATACAGTGGGTTTGAATGAAGTATTCAAACCCACTGTATAAATTCATTCACGCAATGTAAAATAGATTATACCAACTTTTTTGGCAATTATCCACAAACAATCCACACTTGCAAATTTGCAAAAACTAAAGAAATCAAATAAAAAAGAAAAATTGAAAACCAGTCCAAAATGAGTGCAGAGCCATCCTGTTTGGACATCATTTAACCAGGCTGGTGTGTAAGGTCCAACAATTCACAATACATGTCCGATCAAAAAAACAAGCTGCGAAGTCCAAGAACTTATTAAACTGTATCAAGGTATAGGGTATGACCATTTCTGCAGCCTTTAATCTTTCTAGGAGTACAGTGGGCTCAATCATTGTGAAATAGAGGAATTTAGAAATCCCTTGGACTCAAAATTAAACATCCATCCAAACATTCACTTCACTTGCAATCTAGCAATGATATCCAGTGGTTTTCTCTAGCCACTTATGAGGAAGTTCTGCTAGAGCAACGAATATACTGTAGCAGAGAACCCAGAATAGATATCAGAGCCAGAAATAACTGTTCCAATTTACAGTTTTCACCTCTAGGCTATGATGTATTTTGGGATTTATCTTCCTTTCCATACAAACACAACATTATGTACTTCTAATTCTTTGTGCAAATGTCACTTTAAACTTCCTTTTATGTATTAAAAAACAAACAAAAAAAAAAACAGACACCAAGTTGTTGCTTGTTCTTAGAAGGATATTCTTGAAAATGTGTCTTCCAGATCATGCTAACTGCTTGTTTATTTATTTTTTTTTTACTCCAGACTTAATTAATGCCACACATTTCATTGTTCATTCATGACACATCTTTTTTTCTGTGGCTCAGACAGTTTACAGTATTTTAGTTAGCAGGTTTTTTTTTTTATTTCAAAGAAACGCAGTTGTGATGCATGACATTGTGATGCACCACATTGTTGTAACTAGGGTGCGCTCTTCTTTTTGAATGCCACCGCCTCCTACGCTACACACGTCAGCCACTGTGAACTGGTCAGCATTTCGTGCAAAAACATTCATCAAGAGCTTCTGGTAAGGTTCACATCAAGCATCAGAATGGAGAAAAAAAAAAGTGTTGTCTCTGTGACTCATTCAGTTAGCTCCATTAAGGATTAACTGTAATGTTAAGACTATAATATTTGAACATTTCATTTTTTTTTTTTTTAAATCAAGCACACCGGTGCATCCAGTGCTCCAGAATAACATGTGTATGTGGTTTAGTCACTGCTTTGATATATTGATTTTTCTTTTTTTCACGCAGCCATTTTTACTTCACATTGGGGTGTGTGTGTGTGTGTCTGCTCTTTTTTTCCTGCCTGAACTAAGAAACAGGAAAAAGCTGGAACTTGCCAGGTTGAAGGCTTTAAGGAATGGAATTTTGCGCAGGACTCGATCCAACTCGTCCTGAACCCTTATTTTGGCAGCAAGCTGTCCCAAGCCTCAGTGTTTAAAACAACTCTGCCCCATAATGTTAATAGATGGATGATGAATTTTTAAGTGATTTTGCTGTAAACCTTTTCATAATGTTAAAAAAAAATAAAAAAATTTTTAAACAATTTTAAATTACATTTGATACAACACATACAAATCCTTGTGCGTAATGATAACTTGGTTGACACTGTGTTCAATAGAAGATTTATATCGTTTGAACATTATATACATTTGTAATAGCTTTGGCGTGAGTGTTAGATTTGACACTTTGTTGTAGGCCTACATAATCTTAATGGTTAATGTCATTGCCTTCATTTCCTCTTTTAATTAAAAAACTTTCTTAATAAATATAATTCAGGGATGTTATAGTGTTTGCTGAAATTCTGGTTAATAATTGTCTAAATACAATGTTCTACTAATGTGGTCTTCATGTTTACATAGGTATTGTGATGTTTGATGTGAACCTTACTTAAAGCTTGTGATTGGCTGATTGCATACATGATCAGGTTTACTTCCCAATTAGTGGACAGTACGTGTAGATGGTGCCCTTACTATTTTTGCACATCTACATACAAAAAAGTTAAAAACTATATTATACAATTATAAAAGTGATGTATCCAGACTTGTTAATTGTGCAAAGCTAGAGGAAGGTGATCGGGTTTCCAAGAAGTGTCTATTTAATTCAGAAAGGTATCAGTTCTGAGCTCATACAACAGTACCCAGTGCACATAAACATTAATACTGTGTTTGACTCACGTTTGCAACTTATAATTCTCAACCTCATATCAGGAAAAAACAAAGAACATATTCTTATCAACTACAAGTTCCTTCCCAGATTATTGAAGGCTGTCAAATAAACATCTGACATCAGCCATCAGAAGCAAACAAAGAAGCACTAATTAGCATTTATATTTAATATCCGGCTGCATACACAGATGTATTTGATTGACGTCATGTATGTGAAATGCACTGAGGTCAACCATGACAATTCCAAACAACAAATGACCACCGACGAGACTAGTCAAATGTAGCATAACCTTTAGCACTAGCTTACATTGCTGTCCTAAAGGAGCTCCTACACAAAACCTGTAATGGTTGGTAGGTGTGGTGGTGATGAACTTTACTGCAATGTCATGGCCATGTAATGCCTTGTATGGACATTAACATTTTTAAATCATATAGCAAAAGCAAAGATTAAATTGATTAATCTTGTTAACCTGAGTAAGTTCAAAGTAATCCCCAAACTGTATAGAATTTGTACACCTAGTACTACACAAGGATGCACAATAGATCACTCAACTGTCACAATATTGGAAAGCATGGAATGCAAATATGGCGTAGCAATACAACAATATCATAAAATTGTCACAACACACTTTTTTCATAACTGAAAAATATTCCAACATATTTTCCATTTAATCCATCATGTCTTTAGGTCATACAACAGAAGTGTCATTTTAATGGAAAGAAGAAAAATAGCTAAATATCTCAGCAAAAGGGTAAGCAAATGAATGTTAAAATTCATTTTGTTCATATTTGTTATACTGCTGATCTACTACTTCTAATTTTAAGAACTTTTCCTGAGAAAGAACACACAATACATTTCTAATTATCCACCAATAAGTGGAACAAAGCGGTGTGTAAGCAGGAACAAAGAGTTGCCTTGGAGACTGTAAAAACAACAAAGTGCCGGTGATGTGACTGGAATGGTTCATCATTACCACACCCTGGATCAAATGAACAAAGTTTCTCAACTTCATGTCATGTTTAATGTCAGACATGATGAACAAACAGAAAACTAGCCATAATCCCAAGACAACAGGACGCAGATTCCTATATAGATTCATATATACTGTCTGCTTAGAAACACAAACATTATTATACACAACCAAAAATAAAATTTTCTTTCTTACCCTAAAAACAATACGTTAGCACTTTGAGTATTTGAAGTCAAGAAAACAGCATGTGTATTATGTGTATGTACAATTATTTACTATTTTTTTTATATAACAGTGTAACACTATAACTGGGTGATCAAACTGGCTTGAGTAGCATTGCAGGCAGAAAATTAGAGAACTGTCATTCAATATTTCTAATTATGAAAACTTTTTAAACTTTTTAATACAAGACATCGAATTTCATGTGATTTTCGTAACATTTGTAACCCTTTGTTTTACATTATCTACATTTAATACCTTAGGTGCCGGTTAAGTTAGACTCAAAGTGCTTTGTTGACATTATAACTGGCAATATATGCTAAAGCATCAGGGTCAACCATAGCATATATATGCACATATATGGCAATTACAATTGGATAAGGTTGTGGGGGTAATCTACAATGTTTCAGTTAAAAAAAAAAAGCGCATACCTCCAGTGCCAAGGCAGTCTTGTCATATGCACAGGGGACACGTTTCTGAATGGCTCTTGCCATGATTGGCCCATTCTGCATAGAGGGTAGCGGGTTGATGACAGCACCGGGTGTTCCAGGGGGCAGCGGCGACGGTGTCTGAGGTTGAGCATAGGCATGGGCAGGCTCAGGGATGCCATAGCTGTTTGAGTTGCGTGAGCTATGGCCAACCGTCCCAGTGTGAGGCAATGGCCTGACAATCTTTTCTACGTAGGGGACAGGGATCATTCCAACACGGCCATCCTTGTTCTTTGCACTCCACCACTGTTCCTCTGGCTTGTCCAGGATAATCAGGATCTCACCCTTTTTGAAAGGAAGATCCTCTGCGTCACTGCCAGTGAAGTCATAAAGAGTCCGGACATACTCCAGATTCTCATCACCGGGGCCGCCGATGGACTGAATAGGGCCACCAGTTAGAGCCGGGTTAGGGAACCTGATGGAAGAAACATTGTCCTTAAACAAACAGAATTGTGATGCTGTAAGAACAAATCCATTTAATTACTAAAGACCATGCATGATCCCGTCTTGTGATAAAGCAAAGAATAAAGAAAGGTCAAGCAGAAGGTGTGTCTGGGTTTTAGAATTTTACCTGGAGATGCCTGGAGGACAAGGAGGTTCAACAAACAGCAAAAGAAGAAAACCTTACTCTTTACTTCTCTTGAACAGCAGTGTGATGTTAGTAAAGCAAACAATTTCAAATTTTGCATCTTCATCCTTTGGAGATGCAAATGAAGCATCTTTGTTTACACATGCACACAGGATGCAACTGTGCTCACCCCTGCATCACTTCCTGTCAGTCACCATAGATATTCAAACCTTACAGTATATCAACAGGGAAAGGTAACAGTTTTAAATAAAAAAAAAAAATTATATCAAGATTTTACTATAAAAGCACCGTGAGACATTGAAATAATAGATAAAAAATGCAGTCACTCCTTTGCTCATTTTAACAGATTTAAAATGCCTATAACCAAATGCTCCATTTTATTTCAATAACTCCAAATTTTTACTCTCTTATCTATCCTTTTACTGGTGCTACGTTTAACATTGGTAGGCAAAACTGAGCAATCGGTCATGCCATGGTAGAACACTGCATTGAGTTGAACATATTCAAACTGAATCTATAACTTCTCAAATGTATATTTAGCATATTGTTTATAACTGTATAACAATACAATGTTCAGATTAGAAACATATAAATTAGTCTATAAATTATATTTAAAGTAATTCTGTTGGATTTTGCTCTATAACTGGGAAATCATAAGTTTAAACACGGCCAATGCCATCTGTCGCCAGGAACCAAGAAGCAAAAATGGCCATGTTGTATCTTTGAGGAGAAAGAGAGCAGGCCACCAATTCAATAGGGCACCAGTGGGGCAAGCATACATTTTCTTCTGAGACACATGAAGGCAACCTCTGTTTCTTTTAAAATGGCTGCTCGTACACCACCACAGGGCAGGTTTAAACATACTCTGATGAAAGAGCTTCTGCCCTCTTCTGCATGAATGAGCTCACAGACATCTGAAACCTTTCCCAGTGAGCAATCACCGTTGTCTTTATAAAACCAAAAACGACGATTTATACTTTTACCTCTGACTGGAGAGCAAGTGATACTGAAGACGCCTTCAATTAAAGTTAAATAAATTCATTCTCACAGATAACCATGATGAGCAGAAAAACTTTCCAGAATTCAACACCACATCGAACCTTGAGGTGGATGGACTACAACAGCAGAGACTACATTAGATTCCACTCCATTCAGCACAGAGTTCAGAAATCTGAGACTATAGAGGGCACAGGATCAAAGAACTGGACAGATAAAGATTGTAAATATCATTTCTGATCCAGACAGCTATCAAGACAGCAGAAAGCTATTGACATCTATCTGCATGATTTTATGCCTCACTGCAATACGTTTGGCTGATTGATAACTACATAAATGAGCAGGGGTGAACACTTTGTAGAGTTTAGGAAGATTTTTATGGATTTTATTTTTTATAGGTTGTACATAGTTATTGTGCCTCATTTCTATTTACAGTCTAAAAAGCTGAGACTTCATTTACATACTTATTAAATGTTAAAGAATATGTATATAAGAATTATTACACATATTTCTATACTATATAATATATCTTTAATCTTATCATTGAATGACAATTTCAGTGACAATATAATTAACATGCAATAATGTTAACAATAACAAAAATAAAAACACTCAAGATTAAGTACAAAAATATCACATTATGATTCTTGGGAGCACACAGACAGATGGTTTAATTATACTGTATGCAATGTCAATAAATACAAGAATCCAAAACTAAAAACGCTTTGCAATTAACTCATTGATTACTATTATACCACGATTCCAGTTTGTTGTGCGAAATGTCTAATGGATTTTTTTTGTCATTAAATCATTTACATTTCTGGTATTTAGCAGACACCTTTATCCAGAATGACTTGCATTTTTTATTTCAATTTATACAAGTGAGCAATTGAGGGTTAAGGGCCTTGCTCAGGGGCCCAGCAGTGACAGCTTGGTGGACCTGGGATTCAAACCCATGACCTTCTGATCAGTAATACCAAAATGGTGTATTGTGACCATTTCCTCAACATATAAACATTAAAGCACTGTTCTGCCAAAAACAGCATATGATATTGAGATTATCTAATCATATTACACATAATTTATCACGATATCGGTGTATGATATGGTCATAATGGCCATTGCAGGTATGTTTGGGGTTCTTACCTGGGGGCAGGTTCTATCAATGTGGTCGTGTCCAGGTAGTGGATCTTGTAGAACTCCAAAAGCGCAGGCAGGTTCTCAAACTCCTGGTCGCCGATTTTGAACCTCTTGGTTGGTAACGAGTTAATGATGTAGTGGGACACTTTGGAGTTTTCGGAAACAGACAGTACATAGTCCCCAGGACAAGTGGACGAGTCGCGAACCAGAAACATACCGTGTCTCTGTCCCTGTAACCGGCTCTGAGTCTCCTGCCGAGACAGACTGCCGAAATACCAACTACTCCGGTCCGCTGAATCGAACCGCGCTGACGACATGACTGCACTCAAATAAATAAGCTTGGACCGAGCAATATATTATATAAACAGCCAATAAATTAAACTTAAGCCACGTTTTATTTCTTTGCTAGTCCTATATCCTAAAGCTGAACCGCAACCTGACGTTTCACAGACAGGCTGCGATGAGCTAACTTTGTTTCATTGCTAATAAACCGTTACCTTTTTATACACACAAGCTGCAACAGCTAAACGTTTCACCAGTTTTTTTTCTTCCTATTTTTTTTTAAATAAATGAAATCACTAGTGTCAACTTGACACAAATCGAGAACGCTCCATTCAAGTTCCGCTTTTCAGGTCCTTCTTCCGTGATGTGATGTTAAAAACAGCCAGCTAAGTTAACCCAGTTTACGAAACGATATATAGACCGTTAGCCAGCTAGCCACCTCACCATGAAGAAAAGGACGTCATTATACGTTCACAAACATGTCTACATCACGATGAGGACTCACACAAGGCAGTAACTTCCATTAAAGTCCATTAAAATATATCACAGCAGTTTTCTCCCTGCGTATGATCCAACCAGCTAGCTGGTTCTCTTCGGCCCCAAGTCCGAGACTTCAGTAACAAAAAATGGCGGATCTGCAACACGTCTATCTTCACATCGAATTTAATGCACGAGTTTTAAAAAGTCCCGACGCTTTTATCCTCGAATTTATCTCCACTTGGCTTCACGACACTTGGTATCGCACAATAAAAATTTCTAAATGTAGTTTATTCGGATAAAATTGTCTTTTCCTCCAGTGATGATTTCTTACGGACTTCGCAGCTCGTCAACCAGCTAGCTGGTGTAAAGGTGGAGAAAAATGGCGGCCAGAGGGCGGGACTGGGCCTGGTCGCGCGCTCGCCCACTTTGTGCTGGTAACGTGCAAATTGTTCTAATGATGTGAGTCATTTAGTTCGGTACAACAATTCGATTCTTTAATATTTGATTCATTTTACATTTTTAATTTCCGTACATAAATACGCTGTATTCCTATTTAATACTCGTTCTGTCTATATTGTCTCACATTGTCTGTTTTTGTCTTGTATAGTCCAAGCTAAATGTATAGTGTTATTTATGTCTGAACCAAATTCCTTGTGTGTAAACACACTTGGCCAATAAACCTGATTCTGATTCAGATCAATTATGTTATAATATTTGTTAAGACTGGGGTTGTAAACGACAATGGTGTGTTTTTTGTGATATTAGTCACAATAACATCCTCATCAGAGATAAAAACAGACAAATTCGCAGGTAAACAATTCAAATATATCAGTATATGAATCACGAGTCGTTTTGCAGCAAATGACACTGAACTACTCAATGATTTATAGATTTATTTATGACAATTACAGATTTATTTATTTACACGGATTTGTCAGTTTTCTGATGAAGATTAAAGAATGAGGGGATATGCCTTGCTTAAGGGCACCTCAGTCGTGGTATTGCTGGCCCGAGACTCGAACCCACAACCTTAGGGTTAGGAGTCAAACTCTCTAACCATTAGGCCACGAATTATTACACAGAGTAATGCTAATGTGTGTTTGTATATATTTAGCAAATCTATTTAAATAGTTCAATATGTTATTATCTCACGTTGTTATTGTACTGTTATTATTATAATGGTGCTTATTTATGGGCTCTCAAAGTTGAATCAAAAGAGCTGACAAAAAGAACCGATTCAATAAGCCGGTTCATTCGCAAACTAATTCAGGTTAGTGTTAACTGTTAGGAGGGTTACAATGTCAGGAATGGAGGCTACTGGATCTGATAATGACTGGAGGAGTCAAGGATTTCGACAAAAAGTAGTCACACAAATGTAAGTTTTAAAAAAAAACGAATCGTCCTGTTTAACTCATCAAATGCAACTAATTTGAGAACGTATACAAGATCCGTCTGGTCAGTGCTAGCTGATCATCATGCTAGGTAGCTTACTAGCTTAGCATTAAAGTTAGCATCTACTGAGATAAATACAACAGCTGAAGGATACGGATAATAAACTGCAACACACCTGATGGTATAACACGTTAGGTAGAATGTAGCAGTTTAAATTTTCTGCTTTAGTTAATCAAATAATCTCTTGTAGCTGTGTTTCCATAAACATCACCAGAAGGGCTGCAACTGGAAACAGGCGCATTTCAACTAAACCCAAAAAGAGGAAATAGATTTTTTTTTTTTTTTTTTTAACCAAAACACACATTTCATTTCAGAAGTGCGCTCTGTACAGTGATACCTAGTTGATGAATTAATTTAGGTTTTTTTGCTTTTATGTGAATCTGCATTTTCTTTTGTTACTCAAACGGCTCGGATGTTGAAAAAGGGCTACTGAAGTTTTTCAGAAGGTTCTGAGATGAATAAGGACCGAATGACTGAATATCGTTGGTATTCGCAGATATTAGCTTTCAGGCGATGGCGTACGTTGTGTATTAAATACGTTCATTGTCTTGTTTCAGGAAAGGTAACATTACATCACAAGTAAACAAATAATTGTAGTTTTAATAAGAGTTAATAATAGTTAGCTATTAGCTACAATGGCTGTTTTGTAGACCACTTTTCCTGCTGCCTATTAAATTGTATTTCTGTAGTTGTGCTATAGAATGATATATTGGAGGGAAGCAAAGAAGAATATAGTGTCTTTACTCAACCAAGGATTACAGCTTATGTATTTAAACATTGGTACTCATGTATGTTTTCAGAAACCTAGCTCTTAACTAAACTGAAGCTTTTGCTTACTGTCAGCCATTAATTTATAGCCTTTGGTTATGACCATTAAAATCATTTTAAGTAAATACTCTTTTTGTTACAGTGGCAGATATCAGACAACATTTACATTAAACATTAAAATGTTTTTTATGAAGCCACTTTATACATTTTAAATTTTGTTGAAAAACAATTGATCAGCTATTTAAAGGTGTTGCTATTTGTAACATATAACAACCAACAGAAACCAGTATCTATTTAATTTCCTCATGTTTCTAGGTATTACACCGTTGTGGGGAATTACTTTACTGCTTTGTTTATACTGCATTTAGGAACTCGCTCTGGAAGGTCAGGGTTTGAAGGCTTAGCTATCTCCATGTTTGTCTTTTGTTTACAAGTTGGTAGCTAATGAGTTGTATGGTGGCCGGGAAGTGCAAAACACATTAACAAATCTGAAAACACATTAACAAATCTGAAAACAAATGAACAAATCCGAAAACAAATGAACAAATCCTAAAACACATTAACAAATCCCAAAACAAATGAACAAATCTGAAAACACATTAACAAATCTGAAAACACATTAACAAATCTGAAAACACATTAACAAATCTGAAAACAAATTAACAAATCCCAAAACAAATTAACAAATCCCAAAACACATTAACAAATCCCAAAACACATTAACAAATCTGAAAACAAATTAACAAATCCCAAAACAAATTAACAAATCCCAAAACACATTAACAAGTCAGACAACCCGGAAGAGGTTGGTATAGTTTGTGAATGGAAACCATCATCATCGGACGAGACACCTTTCATTCACCTTTATATCTTTAATGACAGGTGTCTTGTCCAATGATCGGTAAGTTTCCATTCACAAACTATACCTACCTCTTCCGGGTTGTCTGAATCGGTCCACAAAACACATTAACAAATCAGAAAACACATTAACAAATCAGAAAACACAACGACATTTCAGACAACCCGGAAGCGGTTGGTATAGTTTGTGATTGGACAAGACACCTGTCACTCAAGGTATACATGAAGTTCGACAGTCTGCCGCAGGGAAAAGTTGGAATGGATGGATGGAATAGATTACTGTGGATTAATTCTGTTATTTTCTTATATTTAAACGGAGAACTTTACACATTACACATAAGATTCCATACCTGTATATCTTGAGTGACAGGTGTCTTGTCCAATGATTGGTAAGTTTCCATTCAAAAACGATACACTACCGTTTCTGGGTTGTCTGACTTGTCGTTGTGTTTTCGGATTTGTTAATTTGTTTTCGGATTTGTTAATTTGTTTTGCACTTCTCGGCCACCGTAGAGTTGAGATGAGTGATCTGTAAAAAAAAAAGAAAAAACTTTATTTTTAACAAGCGAATATGCCTCTTAGTAAAGCAAACTCTAGTGTAAATAATAGTATAACTCATTTAAAGGTAAGGTGTTCCACTTTGTTTACTGTTGACGGATTGAAGTTACTTGAGACATCACTTCTTTCTGGGGGTTTCTCGGGATACTCTGCTTTGCTCCCTCGGTCTAATGAATTAGTAAGCTGACTGGTATCTCTAAATTGTCTGCAGTGTAGGAATGTCTGTGTATGTGTACCCTTTGATGCCCTGCGATGGGTTGGCACCCCATCCACCTAGTCTTCTGCCCAAATCCCCTGGGAAAGGCTTCAGGTTCCATTTGTCCCTGCGTTGGATAAGTGGTACAGAAAATGGATGAATTTTTGGGATAGGACAGGGCTGCCAGTCTTATAGTTTTTATATAAAATTTGTTAAAAAATACTCCTTGATTTATAGCCTATTAATCACCTAAATTCATCCAAAAAAAATTTTTTTTTTTGGGTGTGAATTTTTAATGTGAACATTAACTGAAGCTGTAGACCTGTATCTGCATGATGTTTTGCATTGAGCGGCTGCCTCATGATTGGATGATTACATAACTGCATGAATGTGCATGTGCGCCTGTGTTCTTAATAAAGTGCACAGTGTGTCTTTTGTACATAAACCTTTTTTTGTAAGATAGACAGATAGCTAACATATACACAGCATATGATAGTACTGCATTTATAAAATTTTCCTAACCTTTCTTCTATAAATGAAGAGTTAATTTCTTGGCAAGCTTGTACCCCTTTTCTCATGCCTGGTTGATTTTGTGAAGTGTTCAATCCACACTGTTATTAAGCACTCTTATTATTTACAGAGAGGATGCCATGCGCAAAGCTGGAACAGCTCACACCAAATCCAGCAATGATATGGAGAATCATGTGTTTAACAAAGCCAAGTGCAGAGTAAGTAATGTCTGTGAGTGATATGTGAAATAACCAGCACATTAATTAAGTGCATTATCAGTGATATAATGACTGTGAATCTAAACAGGAGGAGTATCTGTCCATGGTTGCCAGGCTGATTATTCATTTCAGAGACATCCGTAAGTCCTTTATTCATGTTGTTTTGTTAATATGATGCTTTTTATGATTTACATTTAAGTGCATTTAATAACACAAAAAACATTTTTTTTCCAGATAAAAAAGCACAAGGAGGTGCAGGTATGTTATATATAGATATAGTAAATAGATGAGGTATGATGCATGTAATAGCAATTTAAAATCCTTGTTGCTTATTTGAATGCACTGTCTCAGTTCTGCCTCTTTTTGCCCACCTCAGATCAGATGAACCCTCTACAGAATCTAACCGCGGTTGGTGGTGCTGGAGGCCCAGGCACTATTGGCATGCCCCCTCGTCCTACTGGTGCCCCAATGGGGGCCATGAGCCAAATGCCAATAGGCCAGCACAGTATGCAGGGTGTTGCAGGAAATCAGCAGGGTGGTATGTTCAGCATGCAGATGCACTAAATTGTTGCTGTTATGCTTGAAATTTGCTCCTTTTTACAAATGTATTTTCTGTTTGATTCGGTGACACAGCTGGAGCTCCGGTGCAGTTGCAGACAGCACAGCAGCAACAGCAGTCCATCCAGTTTCAGCAGTTCCAGCCACAGCAGCAGTTGGCCATGCAGCAGAATGCCATGCAGCAGCAGTTTCAGGCCCAACAGTTAAAACTTCAGCAAATGCAACAGCAGCAGCAGCAGCAACATCATCAAAATCAGTCGCTTCAACACCAGAACCAGCAACAGCAGCAGGCTCAGGCACAACAGCAGCAACAGCAGCAGAACCAGGTCAGGACATGTTTAAAAAAATCTTATGATACTTACAGTACAATACACATGGTGTAATGATACTTAGGTGTGTGCTAACGCACTACAAGCAAAATAGAAGTTTCATTTAAAAAACCTCTTTAATTATACTTTTATTCAATGATTAAAAAAAAAAAATTAAGACTGAAAAAAGAACAATATCTCGTTATTCTAGATATTTCACAATTTTATCATAATATGGATATTATATTATGATGTTTTCCATTCCTAATAGCTACCTGTACCTTTTTGTAACGAAATAATAAAAATAATTAGCAATAATTATATACTAATAATGCTTTACGCTTTTATTTTGCTCAAGCTGAATAGAAACCACTGCAATTTCCTTAAAATATTGAGTGAAAGTGAGTGAGGAGGGATAAAGCAGAGATACCCTCACAAACCCTAAGTTGAACACTAATAGTGTTCTGTATTTACAAGGGTGAAGTTTTCTAGTACTGTGTTGTTTATAACCAAAACAAGACCAATTGGGCATACATTTAAATTCAGTGGGATGTGTTTCAACAGGTTGTGCATCTGTGGTTAATTTGATTGCTTCTCTTTTAGTTGCATCAGTCTCGACTTCAGCAGCAGCAGCAGCAGTTGGCACAGTTTCAGCAGCAGCAGGCTCATGCTCAGGCCCAGGCTCAGTCCATTCAGCATTTACAGCAACAGCAACAGCTTCAACAAGCTCAGGCTCAGCCAGGTCAGATGCCCCCACATTCCCAGCCTCCCCCACAGATTCTTGTACCCCAATCGTTGGCCGGACAGATGCCTCCTGGGCAGCACCAGGCCATTGGTACCCTCACCCAACAGCAGCAGCAGCAGCATCAGCATCAACAGCAGCTGAAAATCCACCAGGCCCAGCAGGCTTTCCAGGTGAGGTTTTCCAGCAGTCACACTACAATGTGCAAAGCATGTTAGTGTCAGTGTGTGTCTGAAGTGTGTTTAATTGAAGTACACCATATTTAGACCTACCAAAATAAGTCAATTGAAACTATCCGTGAATAATCACAGAAAATATACAGTCACTTTGCTGTACCGTGCCTGTCATACAAACACACAATGTTTGTAAAACTAAAAATTATTAACAAAAGGTTTGAGCCTTGGTCCAGTTTCTGATTGTAGCACTCATCATTTAAGCAGGCAGAAATTAATATCTTCTCATGAAAGTAAAGTAGGATAGGATCTCTTTCTGAATCGAGAGAGAACTCAGCAGAGTGCCTGTGGAACCCTGGCTGCTGAGATGTTGGGAAGACCCCCTGTGTCTGTTGGTTACCAGCTAGGGCTGGGCGATATGGCCGAAAACTGTATCACGATATAAGTGTTTCATATCGGTCGATATCGATAATTATTGAACTTTTTTATGGCCCATTTAAAATAAGGACCAGGAGAAAAATATATTACATTTAAACATTTTTATTTTAAGCTAAACCTTCCTCTTATCATAATCCCTTCAGTTATTAAGACAGAAATGTCAACAACCAGGAAAACTCAAATAATTATAATGTAAACAAGTCTAAAGTCACAATAAACACTTAACAATTATCTCTTAACATTTAAGGTGCAAAATGAAAGAAAATGTAAGAAATGCTTAATAAAGTGTAATAAAATAGTGCAACGTGTTAAATATAAACAGAGAAACCTGAGAATTTAGTGCAAGTTTAGTGCTAGGAAGTTCACTAGCTGTTCACCTTCTGGTGAATAAAGTGTTTTAAAATATGTGCAGTGTTTTGTAAACATAAATAAAACTGAGGTAGACTGAGATACATCTGTAATATAAAAAACAAACCTGATACACTACAGTAACATTGTTTGAAATATAAAACCTGCAGAAATATGAAAAAGTAACTCAAGTTATTCTTACTCTAATCATACTTGAAGTTGAACTATTCAAGTATATTTTCGTATTTTCGTAGACTTAATATTTTAGTAATTAACATGATTGGCTGTTAGATCGTTACTCCCCAAGTTGCTAGGTCACCAGAGAGTGAGTGCCCTTTGTTAATGCAACCAAACTTGCTTCGCAACCTCTGTTTTCTTCCGACGAAGAATAAAAAATATCGAACGTCGTATCGAGCACATTTTATATCGCTATCGATCACGTGTCTATCGCGATACATATTGTTATCGTTTTATCGCCCAGCCCTATTTCCAGCACAGAAATACTGCAGGACCCATTCACAAAGTGCTGCTCATGGCAGAAGTCACTAAATCCTATAATTGATAACCTTTAACCACAATGACCCCTGGCTATGATCATTTCTCACAGCTATTATTTAATAAAATTACTAAGAAATTAGGTAGTCATTTAATTTATAGTAGTCTATTATACATTTAATGTAAGTTAATGATGATGTAACACACACCGTCTATTTTATCTGTACTCCAATATGCTTTATTTGTCTTTAAATACAAATAATAGATTCTAATGCATTTTTTGACCTTCTGCTTGCTGGCTTGTATGTGCATTTTTTGTGTGTGTGTCTGAGCAGGCTAGAGTTTTGCAGCAACAGCAGCAACAACAACAGCAGCAACAACAGCAGCAGCAGCAACAACAACAACAACAGCAGCAGCAGCAACAACAACAACAACAACAGCAGCAGCAACAACAACAACAACAGCAGCAACAGCAGCAGCAACAACAGCAGCAGCAGCAAGTCCAACAAGTCCAGCAGGCCCAGCTTGTGACTCATCCTGTGACGGTAAGTGCTGTGCAATCTATGACAGTCACATGAGAAGTGAATGAATGGATTGGGCTTGGAGTGAATGCATGCCAACTGAGTGAACATTAATATTAATACTTAATGGATTGTTCCTTTTTGTTTGATGACCCATTGAATCCTCACAAAGCCAGCAAAGAAAATAATTGCTAAAGAAAATGTTTTAAGTCTTGAGGCTGTATCTTCATTGTGGGAATCTTTGAGACCAAGGGGTTATTTCCCATTATTTCCAATTTTATCTATGAAAGTGGTTTAAGCCTGTAATATGATGCATTTCCACCATGGTTTTCAGACTTTTCTGAGAGTCAGATGAACTACTGAGGACAAACATTGTAGAAATGATTTACTATTATGTGAACATTTATATAAATATATTTATACCATATTAACACAAATGTATTTATAATAAAATGATAGTAAACTCTCTCGATTGAATGAAATGTATGTGTATGTTTTTGTTTCTGTATTTTTCATAATGTGGATTGAACCCAAATAGGAAAGTTGCATAACGCCGTCTTTGCAATCCTGGCACATGTCTATTTGCAATCATAGGAAGTAAAGGAGTTCTAAAAAAAAAAAAAAAGAGTTCCTTTGGTGGAAATGTATCTATTAGTTCATAACCTTCATGTTGACTAGGAGGGGGTGCCTATGGATAAACAAATCAAAAGATTCTTTCTGTTGCCCCAAAAAAAGAAAGAATAATATATACATACATATACACCAAATATGTGCCTACAATCTAACTTGTGCGTACACACTGGTGTTTACCAAAAAAAATATTTAAAATTGTTTGTGCTTAGAGTTTGAAAGGGGTCTTTATTTCTTTTGCCTTGCTTTTTGTGACTAACAAACTGACTGCATGCTCTGCTTTTTTGAGTCTCTGCATTTATGTGCTTGTAAGTTTACTAGCTGTTTGGTATAACTGCTATAACAGTTATGCTTTTGTTTGTATGCCTTTAAGAAAGGAATAAAACTCTTGGTGTGTTGCTGTTACACTAAAAAAATGAGGCATTAGCTGGTGTGATGTACCCACAAAAGTGTAGTTACTGTTACGAGCATGCAGTTGATTTATTTCCTTTAATAGCACATTCCAATGTTTTATTCCTCTATCACAGCGATTTATCAACATTGCTGTATTTTGTGCATTAACGAACAGCATGCTACTTTTTTAAATTCAATTTCCAGTACACATTATAGCAGCTATTAAGCGTCATTCCTTCATTAGCCTCTCTTTTAATCTTTTTCTTGAAGTTAATGTGTCAAAAATACAGCTTTTTGTATTTATTAAATAACTGCAAGATTTTTACTAAGTTGTAAAAAAAAAATTTGTGCTTCACATAAACCGCTCCTTGTAGAAAACGTCACTGTTTCAACAATTGTCAATAATCTTTTAACGTTTATGTGCACAGTCCACAAGTACAAGTTGTCGTGAATTTGCTGTTCTGATAGACATGATAATCTGTTTAATGAAGAAATAAATGGAAACCTGTGATTTGCAGCTACACTAGTATCAGAACTGCTGTTCTACTTTCTGACCAATCAGCATCTAGAATTCAACAGATACCTTTCTTGCTTTGGAAAGTTAGAAGAATGGTTACCAAAAAAAGAAAATAATCAGTGTTGTACATTTATATAAGATATCTGAACCTTTGTTTATGAGTAGAGTTGTGTTGTAATACTTGTTAGCTAAATGAACTTTCTTTGCTGATTGACTGCATATGGGGTTATTGGGGAGTCTAGTGTAACTTTTGATTTAACTTTGCCTCAGCTGTTTATTTAGCAAATAGTTCATAAGACCTAGATGCACATGTCATCTCTTTTCACCTGGCATGAGAAAACAGGAGTTAGCATGCTGCCCATTAGCCTGTGGCTTGCTCTTTCTAACCTGCACAAGAAGAAAATCACAGTCGAGCTCACACTTTATTTATAGGTGATCACGCGGATCACCGAATGTCTCCTTGTTTATGTCCTCCTGTGCCTGTAGTCCCTCATTAGTCCTGAGTTTTCTGAGTGTGCATGTGTGCATGTGCTTCCTCTCATATCCGCTGATGCACTGCATTTATTGTTTTTGCTTGTGACATGTCTGTTGTCCCCTCTGTCCTCCTCAAAGATGATGCCCCGTGCTGGGATACAAATGCCACCCCGGTTGCCTCGCGTCATTCCGAACTCTGCCAATCCTCCAAACCCTGCTGCCATGGGAGGACAGCAAATGCCACAGGTATTTACACCAGGGGCAGAGTTCTGGCTTTCCAGTAGGTGCCCACATCTGTGGCTCCCCCTCGAAACAGAGCTGTCGTGAGCAAGTCTTAATATAACAGCTGTCCCCTTTTGTGCCCCCCTCTTTTAAACCCAATCCTTATGTGTAGGGGAAAAGGGTGGTAGGATTTTATTGCTATTTCTGCAAGCTGTACAGGTAAGTAAAACAGTGGACATCAGAGTGTAAACTGGTGTTTTAATGTGTGTGACAGACCAGACGCTTTAATGACCACAAAGGTTTAGTTCATATATCTTTTGCCTCTGTTTTCTTCTCCAAAGGGTCAGCAAATGTCTTCACCATCTCCGGTCCAGACACCGCAGCCGTCCATGCCGCCTCCTCCCCAGCCTCAGCCCTCTCCGCAGCCGCTCTTGTCTCAACCCAACTCTGTCAGGTACCTTTTCTTGTGGCTCTCTACCTAAATCCTAATCTGTTTTGTGTAGACTTTCACTTTATTGAAGCAATTCATGCCACAATGCTGTTATTTCTATAACTGCACTTTTGAAAGTTTTAAGGATTTCTTTACTCCGAGAGAGAGTGTGTGTTCAGCAGATGTCCCAACACATTAAGTATAGCTTTAAAAGGATAAAAAGTATTATTTTACTTTCTTTAATGAATTAACAATTATCAGTTTGACAATTTGGGGCATAAAACACTTGGGGACGTGCTGTTAAAGGGGGAAAAAACATTTTCATCAAGCAAAGCACTGCATCACTCTGAGACTTTTAACCCTTAAAAAATGATTTCTCAAAAATAAAGAGTTTCTAAAGATTTATGTTTTATATTGTAGTATTAAAAAGGTAGGAAGGTGGAGCACATATATTTAAAAAGGGATAATCCAACCATCACACACCCGTATAAAAATGCTATATTTATGTCCAATAATATCATATTTTTGTTTGTTTCTCAGTTCTGGTCCAACTCCATCTCCAGGAGGTTTCCAACCCAGTCCTTCCCCACAGCCTTCTCAGAGTCCAGCCACAGCACGTACACCACAGAGTTACCCAATGCAAGTGCCATCACCTGGACCACTCAGCACTCCAGGTATGTGGCACATACACGCTGGATGTTCTGAACAATAGGATTCTGGTTTTAGTGTTTTTATATTAAATGTGGTGCTTTTTGTTTTTGACTATGTAAAATCAGTTTGTGTTAAACCATTAATAAGTGTTATTTTGTGATTCAAAATACTTTGTGATAATTCAGAAGATTTGCTTGTGCTTGCCTGCAGGTAATCCAAACTCTGTGATGAGTCCAGCAAGTGCATCCCAGGTGGAAGACCAGCTGTACATGGACAAATTGAAACAGCTTTCCAAATACATTGAACCTCTGCGCAGGATGATTAACAAGATTGACAAAAATGAAGGTATTTTTTGTATTTATTTTTAAGCTTTGTCCTAATGTTACTACTTTTCTACTGTATAAATGTTGCTATTTTCCTGCTTCCTTTTCCAGAACGGAAGAAGGATCTGAGCAAGATGAAAAGCCTGCTAAATATTCTCACTGACCCAAACACCAGGTGAACACGTGCTCATTAATCTCTTCGTCAATCAGATGGTCCGTAGTTTTGAACCTTTTTTTTTTTTTTTTTTACTTTTACTTTCATCCATTGTGCTTCTCTTTCAATAGATGCCCCCTTAAAACCCTACAGAAGTGTGAAATAGCTTTGGAGAAACTCAAGAATGACATGGCAGTGGTAAGATATACAGACACCCTGCTGTCTATGAAGAACAACATTATATTATGCAGAAGAAATAAAATCAAATGACTGACAGATAGATAGAACAATCATTAATTTGACTTAATCTGTTTGATTACATTCTGATCGCACTTTGTTAACATTTTTATAGGGCTGCAGCTATCGATTATTGTAGTAATCAAGTTTTTTTTGATTACTTGAGTAATCGGATAAGATGTACTTTTTCTTTGCTAAAGAGAAATACTAAATGTGCAAGAGAAAATAAGACAGGTCTCTTAAAATTAACAACTAATTTGTTTAATTTTTAGAAAAATAAACATTTTAATTGGTGAAATTACATACTTTAATAACTGTGAAAACTAAACCCATTTATTGCATTTAATTGCTATATTACATTCTCTCATGGAATGTTGAATTTTGCAATAATATAGCCACAATCAACATATATTTTTACGGGCCTTTGTTTACACTTACATTTACAGCATTTAGCACACGCCCTTATCCAGAGCGACTTACATTTTTAATTTAATTTTTATAGAAATGAGCAAATGAGGGTTAAGTGACATTTTAGTGGAAGTAGGAATCAAACTTACAACCTTCCAATTGGTAGTCCAACGCCTTAACCACTAGGCTACCACATAATGATTTAGAATAAATGTGAACGCTAAGGTTACCTTGCGTGGACTCCGTTCAGTGGACTTGATGCAACGCCTGAGTGTTTTTGGATGAGACGTTTAAGCAGCGAACTTATACGGTTGTTACGCCAGTTCAATCTTACAGAAAACACACTGCAGAGTTTTAGTTTGAAATTATCACAAACTTTGGAAACTTTCTGCCGTTTTCTTTTGCCTGAATCTTCATTTTGTCTCACGGCTTTCTCCCCATTCCTCCGTTTTACATTATGCAGCGTCTGTGTCTGTGTTTCACATGTCCAGAGTTTAACGGGTTGTGCATCAGTAATGATGGTACGTGGGCAAACGCAGCGCTCCGTTTGTAGGGATGCAAAGGGGCGGAAAGTTTCTGGTAAATTTCCGGAAACTTTCCACGGGAACTTAATATGGGGAATTTTGGAAATATTCCAAATTGGAAACTTTATGGGAATTTACAGGAATTTATGGGAATTATTTCGAAATATAGGGAAATTTATATAAACTATATCATATACAAACATAAATAAACATTTTGTTTGGTGATAAGCAGACATGCATGCAAGGTAATACAAATTTTGAAAATAACGTCTTGACTGATTTAATTGTAAATAGAACTTTGAATATTTCATTAAGTAACACAAAAGCATAATAAACATTATTATACTTGTAATAAACATAAACGTAATGGTAATAAACATTATTTTATAGAGGATTTTTTTTTATGTCAGGAGGAGTGAGTGTGTATGTGGGGGGGAGGGTCATCAGTTTATCTGCATGTGGTAACACTCCTAATTTACTGCTTATTAAGAGTTAGTAAGGTAGTTATTAAGTTTAGGTATTGGGTACAATTAAGAATGCAGAATAAGGCATTAATATGTGCTTAATAAGTACTAATAAAAAGCCAATATTCTATTAATATTTATGCTAATAAGCAACTAGTTAAATGATCCTAAAATAAAGTGTTACTGTGCATGTTATGGAACAATGCAAGCACATGCAGGGGGTTTGGCCTCAATGGCCCTCCAGTAAGCAGTGTGCTGTGTGCAAGTGACAGAGGAATGCAGGGTACAAATTCAACTTAAATTGCATTAAATCTTGTTGTTTTAAACACAATTATGCTGCAAGATTTTTTTAAACTACATTTAAGTTCCTTGTTATAGGCAACTCTGCATTTTTTAAAAAAATTCCCAGTTTATTTCCATATATTCCCGTTAATTCCCATATATTCCCGTTAATTCCCATGGAAAGTCTCCAGCTTTGAAAATTCCCGGAATTTTGCAACCCTATCCGTTTGTAGTTACAGTAAATGGATTAAACAAAGCTTTTTGTATTGTATTGTTACTCAAGGAATCGTTTCAGCCCTACATTTTTACTCAGCTGCTGCATTGCAATTCATATCCCATGACAATGTTCTAATATGCTGTGCATTCTGTCCTCAGCCTACTCCTCCTCCTCCTACAGTGCCTTCAAAAAAGCAGTACCTATGCCAGCCACTGCTTGATGCTGTCTTGGCCAACATCCGCTCACCAGTCTTCAACCACTCTCTCTATCGAACGTTTGCCCCTGCAATGACGGCCATTCATGGCTCTCCCATCACGTGAGTGCCACTGAAATACTTTGCATTTTAAGTAACTGCAACTGTCCAGCATGTTTAATTCCAGCATTATTAATGATAGACTGTACTCACAATTAAATTTTGCATGATGCCCTGTTAAGAACTTCCCATTACTTCCTTCCTTGTGCCAGAAATCAGAAAAAATGACCTTCTGATTCTTTAAAGTAAGAATAATTATGCTTATGGCATGCACCCCTTTAACCATACCTCTTTTGCTGAACCTGCAGAGGGCCCATCATTCCGACACGGAAGAGGAAGTACGAGGAAGATGATCGTCAGACTATCCCAAACATCTTGCAGGGGGAGGTAGCGCGCCTCGATTCCAAATTCCTTGTCAGCTTGGACCCGTCTTTCTGCAGCAACAATGGGACGGTGCACCTTATTTGCAAATTGGGTAATTTTGGATGTAGTGTCATGTTTTCACATTGTCTGTCTCTGTTTCACTACAAAGAAATAGGAGAACTTACGATCTATATACCCAAACTAACTCTGTCCCCATAGGGATATGAGCAGAGCTTGACTTATATTCTGATTAATTTTGTTTCTGTTGTTCCAGATGATAAGGCCCTTCCGAGTGTTCCTCCTCTCCAGCTGAGCATTCCATCAGACTATCCTGAGCAGAGCCCACAATGGGATAACGATGATCAGCAGTATGGTAAGTGAGAGCAGTCACGTTTATTCAGTAAACTAGTGAACTGACTGAGGTAGGATCAGGCCTGTGGTCCTGAGGGAGGCTTTTTATAAGTTGTGAATACAGTTTGTCAGAACTCACTCTCACTCATTTTCTACCACTTATCCGAACTACCTCGGGTCATGGGGAGCCTGTGCCTATCTCAGGCGTCATTGGGCATCAATGCAGGATACACCCTGGACGGAGTGCCAACCCATCGCAGGGCACACACACTCTTTCACTCACACAATCACACACTACGGACAATTTTCCAGAGATGGCAATCAACCTACCATGCATGTCTTTGGACCGGGGGAGGAAACCGGAGTACCCGGAGGAAACCCCCGAAGCACAGGGAGAACATTCAAACTCCACACACAAAGGCGGAGGTGGGAATCGAACCCCCAACCCTGGAGGTGTGAGGCGAATGTGCTAACCACTAAGCCACCGTGCCCCCTTTGTCAGAACTCTGCATGTAAATTTGTTATCTGTAAGCCTGTAATGTAAAATGAAAAAGCACAATTGTATGACTTTGCAATTTTTGTTGTCATTTTGGAGCATGTACTGTTGTGTTTTTAAATATGTTGGAAATCTACTAGATCCTGCAGTCTGTATATATGACAATGTTCACATAAAAAAAAAAAAAGACATGAGTCGCAATATTCTGTCTCTTATTTTCAGAGGCAAACCCATTTTTGCAGAACGTCCACAGGAACATGACGTCCAAACTGCTGCAGCTTCCCGACAAGCACTCTGTCACAGCGCTGCTCAACACCTGGGCTGAAAGTGTGAGACAGGCGTGTCTCTCTGCTGCCTAATCACAGCAACAAGGCTTCTCTTGCAGCATAAAATTCATCAATTCTATCTGTGTCTACAGTTTACAATTAGAAATCTGATGAAGTACCATAATTCTTATCTTAAGCAGCACTGGTTTGTAAAGGACCATTAAAAGCACTGCTGTATTTGAATGTGTTTTTATTTACTCTAATAAATAATGTGTTCGCTTCACTGTGCAGTGTACACAGATGTTTTTAAAGCCGATGTTATACAAGAACAACAATGTATTATATTTTCCATCCCAAAAATTGCTGAAAACAAAAACTGGGTTATTTTCAATCTTTTCAGCACTGAAGACAAAAACACTTCAGCAGAGGCAGGACTGGAGCAAATCTTAACATAATCGTTATGACCTTTTTTCTCCCCCTCATTTAATCCCAATACTTGTTGGAAAAAGGGTGGTTGAACTATAGTCCAGTTTTAGTTGGTTTTGTTAATTAAGATTTGGGACAAGCTGAGCATTTCTCTTTTATCAAATCCATTAAATATATTTATCACAGGCCTGTGAGGACATAGATGCAAACATTATGCCCATATATTTTTGCTGACACCTTATTGTAAATAAACCAAAAAATATCCTTTGCATATAAATATATGTTTGCATGTATGTCCTCACAGGCCTGTGATAAATATATTTAATGAATTTTCTCTGCTAGAAGCATTAACTAATTTCAGATCCTTTTTGTTTGTCTTCATTATTTATGCCGGCAAACAAAAATGATCTGAAATTAGTTAATGCTTCTTGCAGAGAAAATGGATAAATAACATGTTCTATTAAAATAAATAATTGCTATACTTGCATTGTTAAAACAGATGGATGATGGATAGGTTTTACAAAGAATATTTTAATACTCTTGTATTTTCATCCCTGAATAATCTAAAGTTTCACTGGTAATGTGTGCAACCTGAATTATTGTGGGTAAAAGAAAGTCTTGAAGTTTTTTTTAAATGTATCATAAAAATTGAATGTCTTTAATGATGACCTTCGTGTAAAAAGCTCTGAAATGCTGCTACTGATTCTAACAATTTTGAGAACTATGAGATGATGTTAAATCTAAACACACACACAAATATAGATACGTTAATCGATCTGCCAGTTTAATAACATGCCTTGCATAGATATGCTAATACACTGTAGACTACAAATGGACAAAAAAATAGAATCCTGTCTATAGTATTTTAGTATTTAACATTTATGGTATTTTCCTCCATAAGCAGCTCCTTTGCACAGCTCGAGTTCTCCTGCTGAGGCTCTGTTTGAGTGAGGGAAGGATCACTCTCTCTGCCATGTTGGCCTGACACACTGCCCTGTAGCACAGAGGAAGAGGAGCTCAGTGTAATAGTTAAGGTTAAACTAGATTTGCGAATAAAGTCGGATGGACTATGACTTACAGTCCTTTAGGCAGGGATTGAAAAGGAAGTTTTGGAAACATCTCTGGCTCCTCAGTTCTGCAGGGAAGGAAAAAATGACAAAAAACATAGCATTCTGCTTTACCAAATGTGGTCTGAGGTTTGATTTATCAGGCTGTGTTCACATTTTGTTAGCACTTTGGGTACAGATATGAAATAAGCAGCTCATACAATGATCTTTCCGGCCCCAGGTAGAAGCTGCTATCTAACTAGCCTATCTTGCATTTTAGATTAGATTTAGAGATTAATAGATTATTCTTGTTCTTCTTCTCCCACTATTATTCTTATTTTATTATTATTATTATTATTATTATTAGTAGTAGTAGTAGTAGTAGTAGTAGTAGTATTATAAGCAATGCAGATGGAATAAAAGTTTACTTAGTTTATTCTGGCAAAAACAAGGTGTAGCTTGGCTGTAGCTTTAAAAGTTCAGTGTGCTCACAGTTAAAGTAGCACATACCCTTGCATACTTTTAAGCATCCCAAAAATACACAATTATATCAGTTAACACTGGAATTCTGACATTAAAATGTTTCTTTTTCCTTTCCAATTCAGTATGTTAGAAACCTCATATCTGCTTGACATTTGCTTGTCACCAATTTGCACTCAATGGTTGTTTTTTTTTTTTGTTCGCTTTTTTTTTTTTACAATTTGCAAACTTACTGGTTGGGATTACGTGCAAAAGTTCATTTAAACTAGAAGCAACACACTGATATGTCAACGTTTATTTCTGTATATGTGCAAGTCTATGCAAATTACTGTACTGAGCCAATTTTATGGCAGATATGGTATGATGATTTTTCTTCTCCAGTTTCCCACTCAACTTTACTTCCTTTCCCTTTAGTTAGATGCAACTAACCATTTAACAAAAAAAATATAATCATGGTTTATTCGTTTTTGCCAACAAAGCATGATTGTGGTGATTTGTATATTTCATTTGTATTGAACTAGTTAGCTCTAAAAGCTATACGTATAGCTACTCCTTGATTGCACTAAAAAAGGTGTATAATCCTTACCAACAATTGAAAAAGTTTAACATTTCATCCCTATCACTTTCAGAATTCAGGAAGTGGGGCTTTGCACTGGAGGGGCAGAATTATACCAATTTCCACTAAGGAACAATTATTCTGATTGTCCCAAGCTTAGCTCATATGCATAGATGATTAAGCCCACTGTCTGTGTAACATAAATAACTAGATTTGGTTTAATGCAGATGTTTACATATATATAAAATATTACCTGTCGGATTAATCAGTTTCTTGCAACTAGTTCAAATCTAAAGATGGAAACTAAGGATAAGAACCTTTTCTCATCAGCGAGATAAGCTTTGGCCAAAATGTAGTTCTCTGGGGTGATTTTCCGGTTGAACACAATGTCCCTGAGGACTTCCTTGATGCGTACAAGCTGAGGGAAAAACAAACACTGCTGAAATGGTTGCATTTGAGAAGGGAATTGGCTTGGAAGGATATAATGTGCTTACTTCCTGAGACTGAAGACTGTTGGCATTATACAGCTGCCGTATAATGACCTCACACTCCCGCAGTGTGGGGGTTCGAGGTGGTTCAGACAGGCTGCCATGGATTCTTAGAGGCTGCAGAGAAGTGATGAGACCCCCTGTGGATTCTGGAACAGACTTGGTACCGCCTTCTGAAATGTCAGACGTGTCGTCACTGACTCCCATCTGTGGGCTGATATGTCCTAGTTACACTCTCATATAAACCTCAATTTATCTGTACTACAGTGGGTGATAATTGTACAGGGCATGCTTTAGTTACCAGAGGTGTGTGTCCTGTAGCAAGCGAGTATCATCCAATGTCTGCTCGAGGTAGAATTCTCTCTCTGACTCAAAAGTCTTCAGCTCAGTCCAATGCTTTTTTGCTTTGCAAATGGACCCTGAGCAACAAACAGTAATATAGACTTACAGAAACATGTTTATGAGTGCATTTACATCACATCAGCTTTTTTGAAATTGGTAATAAAATAAAATAGTAGAGAAATAAAGGCAGGTTTAAGATGTCAGAAAAACAAATCAGAAAAAAGAACAAAAGGCTTAATCAGCTAAAAGTTATAGCACAATGGTTTCTATCCTAATCTCTGCAGTGTGTTTCGATGTCTGTGTGCATGATTACCACAGACGAGAATTTGGACTACAGTGAGGAAAAATACTGATTTCTTTCTTTTTTTTTTCCCTTTCTTTTTTTTTTTGAGGTATTTACCTTTTCGCCGTAACTTTGTTGGCTGCATGATCAGGTAGAGCTGGAATTACTATATCTCAGCTGAAAGAGAGAAAAATCTCATGTAAGGTGAGAGAGGGCATGCATGATGAAGTGATCTTTATTTCACACATCACACAGAAACCAGGCATTTAATAACATTTACACAAGTAGCTTCAAGTACAGTTCAGTTTGTTCTGTAAACACAAAGCTAACATTAACCACAATATTACTTTCCAACAAGGAAAAGTCCAGCCGTATTACCTGTGACCTCATCTACAGTACCTTCCGGTATTGTCTCAGTTCCAGTACTGATACAGATAGCTGACTTCGGGCTCCATAGTAGTGTAAGCAGAAAAGTGGTTCCCCTATAACCCAAAGATCATGAGTCAGAATCCCAACAATGTTACAGAGCCAAGAGAGCAAAACTAGCTGTCCACTCTGGGTGGGAGGGGTAAATAGGGCTAGTTCATGCAGCAGGTAAAACCCCAACACCCACCCACCCCTATCACCCCCCCCCCCTTTTAGAGGTGAGAATCTAGTTTCAATGTATTTATTTAGGAATATTACAGAATTTAAAGCTCCAAGTAAGTAGAAACTATATACAATTTAATACTAAATAACATTCCTTATTAAACTTTTTATTTTATTTTATATCCACCCCAGTGTGATGTTATACATGCCTAATCAAATACAGTAAAGTGATCTGGCACGTCGCCCCCTACTGCGGCTACATTATCCTCAGCTTCATTCACATCAGCTGGAGGAACAAATCAAATATTAAAGAGGACAGAAAGATTTACCTCCAGCAGAAGGTCGCTGTGTCCCAACGAGTGTTGACTCCTAATAGACACTCTTGTTTTTGTAACATGGCTATATTACATCTAAAAATCCCCCTCTAACAGTTTAAACTGATTCAATTAAAAATCAAGGATGATAAACTATGATAAACTATCGTATCTTAAAATTTGAATGATCTGGGGAAAAAACAATAAAGAGGAAGAGAGAAAAAGTTGAAAAGAGAAGAAAAGGATAAGTAGTAGAGAAGGAAAGAGGAACAGTATAGGAGGAAGAGGTAAGAATAAATGGGGAAAGAGGTTGAGGAGAGGAGAATGGCGGAGAGCCGGAATGATAATGCAAAAAAAAAAGAGATAAGAAGAAATAGAGAGAAGAGAAGCACAAAGTAAATTCTTCTGAAATGAAATTCTGATAAATTTCTTTAATCATATTAAACCCATTTCTGCATTATATCCTCAACACAGTTACACAGCCATCTGAAATTCCTGAACTGTAGTTCACCCAAATTAAAATGTGATCTAACTGCATAAAATCTTCTCACACCTATTTAACTGGGTACAATTTCAGTTGATAACAGCTAGATTAATAAAGCCTAAAAACAAAAAAGAGGAAGAGCATAGAGAGTAGAACTTTCCTCAGTGAGATAAACATAGGAAAATCAACAGAAGTAAAAGAGTAGTAGTGAAGTAATACTGAATTACTTTCTAGGATAAAGATCCTCATCTTCATTCTCTACCTTCATTCTCAGGTTCTCTTATATACAGTATATGTGTGTGTGTCTGTGTGTATATGTGTGTGTGTATGTATGTATATTATGTGTATATTATGTGTATATTTGTGTGTGTGTATGCATATTATGTGTATGTGTGTATATATATATATATATATATATATATATATATATATATATATATATATATATATATATATTGTTCTCTTTGTTTTTGAGTCGTTGATGTCGGATCTGGTAACATGTGCGGCTGCTATATTTGTTTATTACCTGTGGTTTTCATGTTTAGGCTTTATTTTAAATGTGAGTGTTTTGTTTCTGGTTTCTTTTAATAACAGAGTACACGTGTATCCTGCGTGTGTTTTTTTTTTTTATCTGATCCATGGCTTCGATCCACGTCATCCGACGGCATAACTTCCGCGAGCTTTAGTTCTATTCCAGAGGTTCACAAGAATTTTATTCAGTATCTTAGCAACCATCGGCAGCGTATTAGTGTTAATCCGCATGTATTAGCCGTTATTAGCGTTTATAAGCAGGGTTCGATTTTGTATTTTCAGCAACACATACGTGGTCAGTATCCTTGTAATAATTGATTGATATTTTTCTAACATTAATATTACACATACTAATATCATGACTTTATCATTCCTTTATTGTTAAATTTATTATCATACTCAAAAGTTCTGATTCCTCTAATTTCCATGGAGAAAAATATTTCTAGTTTACTTATACTGTCTCTTTCTGTTTAAAACAGTAGGTTATTGTGTTTTTAGGCTTACTACATGTTCACTTGGAGGTCCAGATGGAGTTTTTTTTTTTTAGCTTTTCACCATCACTGAGCGGTGGATTAGGGATCATTATATATATAAATATATATATATATATATATATATATATATATATATACTGCTCAAAAAAATAAAGGGAACACTTAAGCAACACATCCTAGATCTGAATTAATGTCTTATTAAGTCTTATTAAATACTTTGTTCTTTACATAGTTGAATGTGCTGACAACAAAATCACACAAAAATTATCAATGAAAATCAAATTTATTAACCCATGGAGGTCTGGATTTGGAGTCACACTCAAAATTGAAGTGGAAAAACACACTACAGGCTGATCCAGTGATGTAATGATGTAATGTCCTTAAAACAAGTCAAAATGAGGCTCAGTAGTGTGTGTGGCCTTCACGTGCCTGTATGACCGCCCTACAACGGCTGGGCATGCTCCTGATGAGGTGGCGGATGGTCTCCTGAGGGATCTCCTCCCAGACCTGGACTAAAGCATCTGCCAACTCCTGGACAGCCTGTGGTGCAACATGGCGTTGGTGGATGGAGTGAGACATGATGTCCCAGATGTGCTCAATTGGATTCCTCCTGTTCCTCCTTGTACGAAGACAGAGATAGCAGTGCTGCTGTTGGGTTGTTGCCCTCCTACGGCCTCCGCCACGTCTCCTGATGTACTGACTTGTCTCCTGGTAGCGCCTCCATGCTCTGGACACTACGCTGACAGACACAGCAAACCTTCTTGCCACAGCTCGCATTGATGTGCCATCCTGGATGAGCTGCACTACCTGAGCCACTTGTGTGTGTTGTAGACTCCGTCTCATGCTACCACTAGAGTGAAAGCACCGCCAGCATTCAAAAGTGAACAAAACTTCAGCCAGAAAGCATAGGAACTGAGATGTGGTCTGTGGTCACCACCTGAAACCACTCCTTTATTGGGGGTGTCTTGCTAATTGGCTATAATTTCCACCTGTTGTCTATTCCATTTGCACAACAGCATGTGAAATTGATTGTAAATCAGTGTTGCTTCCTAAGTGGGCAGTTTGATTTCACAGAAGTGTGATTGACTTGGAGTTACATTGTGTTGTTTAAGTGTTCCCTTTATTTTTTTGAGCAGTGTATATTATAAATATATATATATATATATATTTATATATATATATATATATATATATATATATATATATATATATATATATTTCATATTTTAAAAATGTTTTTTTTTCTTTTTCTTAGTATTTATTTATCTATCTATCTATCTATCTATCTATCTATCTATCTATCTATCTATCTATCTTTGTTTGTTTGTTTGTTTGTTTGTTTATTTGTTTGTTTTTCTCTCTCTTCCATTTCCATACTTCTGTAAAGCTGCTCTGAGACAATGGGAATTGTTAAAAGAGCTAAACAAATAAATTTAACCCTTGTATGTTGTTTGTATTTTTGTTACTCAGCCAGTGTTCGTGGGTCTGGTGGACCCATTGCATTTTTGGGTTTTTAATTCAACACAATCAAAAATTTTATGTTAAAATACTCTACAGATGTTTACTTCATCCCAATTACAAGCAATATAAACAGCATATATGGTTAATATTTGCCCTTTACCTTTATTACATCACGTTTATTACATCACGTTTTTTAATTAAAGTGCTAAGTTTTTCAAAACTATTGATGTTTATGAATATGGGTCCCACAGACCCGAACAACATACAAGGGTTAATTTGACTTTGTTTTTCTTTAGTCGAAATGAACTCCGATTCCATGATGTCTACACTGTATGTGGGTGATCTGCACCCTAAGGTGACGAAGCCCATGATTAAGGAGAAATTTAGCGCTGCAGGATTCATTCACTCCATCCATCTCTGCAGGGACAAAAAGACTGGCTCCTCCCTCGGCTATGCTTTTGTCAACTTCAAACATCGAGCTGATGGTAATACACACCATACAGAATACAGGAGAATGCTGTTTTTATAATATTTCTGCATTTCATTGGCAGCTTATAGACTACATAAGGCTAGCTGTGTAGTGTCTCTATTATCTTACTACTTTATTACCTGAATATGGTCAGGTTACTGTGTGTGCCTTATATGACCCACATTTATTTATTTACTTAGATATGAGATTGAGTGAATTAAATACCAAGACATTTTTTTCATACTATATAACTAGCATTTGTTATGGAAATGAATTTTTTGTAATTTATTTCCATTCCCTCAGCTGAGCGAGCACTGGAAATGTTCAAATCTGAAACTCTTATGGGGCGGCCCATGCGTGTCAAGTGGTCTCTGAGGAACAACTGCCTTGGAAAACTGATCATCAAAAACCTTGACAAGTCTGTTGACATCTTGACCATTTTTGACACCTTCTCCAGATTTGGGAAGGTCCTGTCATGCAAGGTTCGGGATTTGAACTGTTTAGATCTGAAAGACCTCTGTGTAGCATGATTATCATGTTGTTTTTAAATAGTAAAGTCCTGTAATAATTCTGTTTGACATGAATTCTGTGTGTTTACATGACGTCTCTCCTGAAGGTTGCTAATGAGAAGGGCTCAAAAGGGTTTGGCTTTGTCCAGTTTGAGTCTGAGGAGGCAGCGAGTAGGGCACGGAAGAATCTCAACGGCAAATATCTGAAAAACTGCAAAGTGTAAGCCCGGTGTAATTTACTAAATTTTACTAACAGCCTGGGTTCAAATTGAGATTTTTAAATATCTCAATACATTTGATGAAAATGTATTGAGATAACAAAAGTTCTACATGACCGCATGATGGCATTTAAGTTAACCTCAGGTTGTACTTTTGCTGTTGGCATAAAGACTAACAGCAGTGTTTAGATAAAGACTCTAAGAGCAGTGTTTATGTTCAGGTTCATTGAGCGCTTTAAGCCCCATGAGGAGCACAAGGCAGAGGAGATGAACAGCAAGCAGGTGCATGTGGGCCAAGAGCAGACTAAAGAAGACCCCCCACAATAAGAAGACTGAACAGGTAAACACAGGATCTTTAATGAAAACTGCTCAATTGCTGATAATCGCTGATTTGATACACAGCAATATTTTACAACACAAGCAGGCTGTGTAGCCTAAACCACTTTGCATTTCTCTTTTAGGAAACACTGAAGAGGTTCTTTAATGACAGCAGCAAGAAGAAGAGAAGGAACTGAGATCTTCTATAAATAAACATTGTACATATCTTGCTTCACCATACTGTATCTGTCTAATCTCCAATTATACACAACCTCCTGTACACTCCTCTTCTGCTAACCTGCTCACCACACCATCAACTCGGCTGTCCACCATGGGGCTTAGAGCATTCAGTCGCTCTGCTCCCAGAGATATAGACTCTTTAACAACCTTTAAATCCAGACTCAAAACTCAAATGTTTTATACTCAAAACTCAAATGCATTTTATATTTGAACTTTTTTCTTTTAATTTGTTTTATTATTCTGCTGTCTATTTGTATGTTTTATATTATGCTGTGTTTTAAATGTATTTTGTAAGGTGACCTTGAGAGTTTGAAAGGCCCCATCAAATTAAATGTATTATTATTGTTACTATATTAAAGTGGTCTGGATTATTGTCTTTTTTATTGAGTGTATAAAAAGAGAAGACAGAAACAACTGAGCATGAAAACCTTGAAAATCTTTAACTAAAGCTGATGTGCAAGCAAATATAAAAAATTACTATATTTATATTAGTAGTTTGTGTGTTGAGTCTGCATGTTCTTATTGTGGTTTTCTCTAGTTTCCTCCACAATCCAAAAAATGCTTTGTAGACCTGCAATCTGTTGGTACCCTGTATCTTCACTTCACAGTATCCATTTACATTTACATTTACAGCATTTGGCAGACGCCCTTATCCAGAGCGATGTACATAAGTGCTTAAATCTCTAACATTGAATCATTAATGCTGGCTCACTAGGTTACATACTTAAGATACCATGAGTTTAAAACATTTCTGTCAAAGTGTCAAAGGTTGTGTTTTTTTTGTTTTTTTTAAATGCAAAAGATAAGGAAAGAAGTGCTAGTTGAAGTGTTTCCTGAATAAGTAGGTCTTCAACCGCCGTATGAAAATAGCCAGTGACTCAGCTGTCCGGACCACTAGGGGAAGTTCGTTCCACCACCTTGGTGCCAGAACAGAGAAGAGTCTTGTAGTATACTTGCCTCTTACCCTGAGAGATGGTGGAACCAGTCGAGCAGTGCTGGTAGATCAGAGGGTGCGGGGTGCAGTGCGAGGAGTGATGAGGGCTTTGAGGTAAGAGGGAGCTGGTCCATTTTTGGCTTTGTAGGCCAGCATTAGTGTTTTGAATCTGATGCGTGCAGCTACCGGAAGCCAGTGGAGGGATCGCAGCAGCGGGGTGGTATGCGAGAACTTTAGCAGGTTGAAAACAAGCCGTGCAGCTGTATTTTGGATCATTTGCAGAGGACGAATTGCATTCATAGGTAGACCTGCCAGCAGTGCATTGCAGTAATCCATTCTAGAAATGACAAGAGACTGAACAACTACCTGAGCAGCCTGTGAGGACAAAAATGGCCGAATCCTTCTAATGTTGTATAGAAGAAACCGACATGAGCGAGTCACATTAGCAACATGAGAGGAAAAGGACAGTTGATTGACCATGGTTACCCCAAGGTTGCGATCTGTGGCTGAAGGGGAGATCATTGTGCAAGGATATAGCAAGGTCATGACCTGGGGATGAATCACCTGGGATGAACAGCAGTTCAGTTCTGGTAGGATTGAGCTTTAACTGATGAGCAGTCATCCATGATGAAATTTCTGCCAGACATGCTGAGATCCGATCAGAAGCTGTGGTATCTGAGGGTGGGAAAGAGAAGATAAGTTGTGTATCATCAGCATAACAGTGGTAAGAGAACCCATGTGAGGAAATAACTTCACCAAGAGAGTGAGTATACAGGGAGAAAAGAAGAGGACCAAGTACTGAGCCCTGAGGGACACCAGTGGAGAGTCTGCGTGGAGCAGATGTCACTCCCCTCCATGTTACCTGATATGAGCATCCTAGGTAGGAAGTGAACCATTCCCAAGCTGATCCGCAAATCCCAAGACTCCTGAGGTGGATAAGAGAGTCTTGTGGTTGACCGTATCAAACGCTGCTGAAAGGTCAAGGAGGATAAGGACGGATGACAGTTTGGCTGATCTAGCAGCATGTAGTTTCTCAGAGACATCCAAAAGGGCTGTCTCTGTGGAATGAGCTGCTTTAAAGCCAGACTGGTTGGGATCTTGGAGGTTGTTCTGTGAGAGATAGACAGACAGTTGTTTATAGACAATGCGTTCAAGAATTTTTGAAAGAAACGAGAGAAGTGATACCGGTCTGTAGTTACTGATGTCTGATGTATCCAGAGCAGGTTTCTTTAGGATGGGAATAACCCTTGCTCTCTTGAAAGTAGTTGGTACCTGACCAGATGCTATGGATCTATTGATGATAGTGGTAGTGAAGGGCAGAAGGTCTTGCGAGATGGTCTGGAGCATAGTGGAAGGGAGTGGATCCAATGGGCAGGTGGTAGGATTGCAGGACTGGATGAGTTGTAAAATCTCTTCTGTCACTCTTCTGTCACCTTGTGTCACTGGGATAGGCTTCAGGTTTACTCACAACAATACTAAATAATTTTAGTGTCTTAAATGTCACTTAAAAATATTAATTAGCATTTTGTTTATATTTTATTCTGCAGCTTAAAAGATGTTATATATATATTTCCTATTTGGTAGGAATGAATCTAACCATTTCACAGCTGGGACATATGTATTTGTGCCTAGTGGCTCTGGACATATGTTCTAATGACATGAAGAGGATGCATTTTTATAAATTACAGTTCCATAATCACATTTGTAAATCTAGATCAGTGATTAGCATTTAAGTATTTTTAATAACTACCTAACTTTAGCCCATTACACTCTATAGAAGGGGCTTGGCCCGTTAGATAGATCACAGTGTTCTGTTCGATTCACTTTACTGAGCCGATTCATTCGAGCTGTCTGTTTGTTTCAAATTAGTTTCCCCAAACTGACGACTTATTTGCGTTTAGTACAGTTTTGACATTACATGTTTGCGATAATTCACTGAAGATAATTCAAACTAGCTTACAGAAGTCTGTGTACAGTTGTGATATCCTTATTTATTATATACTGGTACTGAAAATGGCTAGATTGTAAAGCTATATGGAATCGTTTTCAGACCTATGAATCAAATATTTAATGTGATTCATAGGTAAAAAAATTTTTCTAGAAGAAGGCAAGAGTCAGATGATGAGGTTATTGTAAATAAAACGATTTAGAAATGTTTAATTGTGTAAACACTTCTGTATTTAATGTATTTAATTAAAGACAACTCTTTCAACTCTCTGGTCTGAGAGCTCGTGTAAGACCTAAATCTGTGGTTAAAATAAAGAACACCAGATGGCAGTGTTGGGTTAAATAAAAGAATTAATCTGCTATTACTGGTTAATCTACAGTGTCTAGCAAGTGGATGTACTGCTGATAGAGGAGCTCAGGGACGCTTTCGTTCATCTGTTCATCTCTAACACGCCAGACACGTTTGAATTTACTATGAAGATTATTATTATTATTATTATTATTATTATTATTATTATTATTATTATTATTATTATTATTTAGTATCATATATGTTAAGCTTTAGTATTTTATATTGTTGAAATTGACTAATTAATGTGTACATATAAAAGTGTGCATAAGACCATTATTAGTTATGCACTTTTAATAAGCGCTATAAATAAGCAGTCCTGCATTATGTATAAGACCTTAATGTGTTCCTGCAGTTGGAGTGATGCCCAAAGAGAGTGATTTTTCTTTTTGAATCACACACACACACACACACACACACACACACACACACACACACACACACACACACACACACACACACACACACACCTGTTCTCTTTCATTGTTGTCACTCTAGAACCTGATCTTTCTCTAACTGTGGTATTGATGACTTAATTTTCAGGATGGTCTGATAGAAGGCCATGTTGGAGAGGTGCAGTCAAGCTGAGGCAACACTGCAGCACTGTAGGACGGGATGGCAGCCAGACTGAACCCTGCGACCTCCCCAGGCCAAGTTTGGAGCTCTTAGCTTACACTGCACTGCGCTGCTCTGCTGAAAATCCTGAAATCATGCCAAGATTGAGAGAACTGAGAGGAGGGACGAATGACTAAAGCAAGAAACTACACAAAATAGTGATGGCTATGTTTTGTTAAAGTGTATATGTGGGCTTTATGAATCAGCCATGTTTTATGGTGGATGGAAAAGATGTTTCCTATTTTTATTTATTTATAGATAAAAATGAGGACAGACACATGCCATATGATGTGGTTTTGACTCCGGTTATTATCACAACCCTTTTCCACTAACAAGGTGCAGGTTCTTCTCCACCGTTAAAAAAAAAGTTGAAACCCATTTTAGACAGCAGTATATCAAGACATTAACACGTCTATAAAATATTGTTGCAGAATTAATGAATCAATAACAACAATGCAACAATCTAAACAGAAGCTGCAATGCTAATATTAACATCTAAATGCAAAAAAAAACAAAAAACTATTTTTTCTCTCTTGGGATTTTCAGAATTGTTGTCAATGGGGAAACTGTTCTCAAAGCTGCAAATGCGATGTGTAAAATCCTCAGTGGTCACTGTTGTTTTATTGTAGTGCGCCTCAACCACTGGAAACCTTTTCAAAATGTTTTCTGCTGAGCCCAGTGAGAACCAGTACCGTGTTTGGTGGAAAAGGGGTGTCAGTGTGCTCTGATGGTGGAATGCTGTTCAGTGGAGTTGAACAGGATAAGAAGGGGCATCTTGAGTAGGTTCAGTCTTTGTGTCCTTGTCTGCTCTCACTTCTTCACCTTGCCCTGTGCAGCCACAGCCTCCATGGCCTTGCGTACAGTCTCCTCATCCCCGAGAAACTGCATGGGCTTCACAGGCTTCAGGTCTTTGTCCAGCTCATAGACAATAGGAATGCCAGTGGGCAAGTTTAGCTCCATGATAGCTGCATCAGACATACCTAGCAAGGAAGAGAGGAAACAGGTAAAAAAGACAAAAGGTGACATTTGATCTAAATTAATGTGTATTATTGGTGTCAGTCTAACTAAAGAAAGACAAAACAAAACAGTATTTTAAGGACAGTTCGGTTGTAACTCTAACATGTAACGTAACTGATGTGAATGTCCCATGACCTTCCTAAGTCACTGCACTGAATTAGCATAATAAAAAACAGACTAAAGGGAAACTAGCATCATTGCAATCAGGTGAAAAACATTACAGTAAATGGGCTAGCATGTACTAGCATTATCGTAAGTACACTAACTATGATTATAGCAAACAGTTTTAGCCATGAACTAACATTAATAAACTATTAGACATGACAGGATCTAACATTAGAGAAAATAGGATAACTCATTAATTTGTATTATAGAAAACAATGTAAATATGCTAGCTTAAGACCTATCAGTATAGTAAACAGTTAGCATTGTAGTAAACTGCTATTAGGTAAACTAATATTACTATATTTAACAGGCTAACAAATAAATTCGCATTATAGTGAACAAACTGCAATTAATATAAACAGGCTAAATAACTAATGTAAACAGCTTCAGTTAATGAAACAAATAGGCTAAATTCATTACAGTAATGCAATTAAAACCACACTTATAAATACAATAGTCTGAATGTGAACAACAGCTGAAACTTCAACTAGAAATCTGTTGTTATAAAATACAACTAGTTTACTGTTGAACATTTTCTTGAATGATTTCCTACATTCACAAACGTCTAAAAACTTTCTATAAATGACACAGAATAACATTTTCTCAAAAGAAAGTGTTGTATTGTGTTTAGTTAATATTTCAAACTTCTCCAGGGATCCTAACATGCTAATATAATCTTTCCGAGGTTGAGTGTGAAGTTTTAAGGTCACTCCTAACCATTCCTGGCTCTTTCATTCCCTCAGGAATGACTGAGTGAAGCTCAGCTGATGGAGAATGTAAGACCTTTCTACAGAAAGGTCGCAGCTGTAACGAGAATCTAGCTTGTGGCCTTTTCCTCTGTGTGTAAGGGGGACTATTATTAGACACAGAATCATCTGCGAATGTAAAAGCCTTGTGGTCAGACTTCCAGTTTGTCCTATGTGTGAGTGTATTCAGGGTGAAATTGTATGAAACTCACCCTCTAAGTGCTTGACAATACCACGCAGGCTGTTTCCATGGGCCGCAATGAGGACGTTCTTGCCGGCTTTGATATCAGGGACAATTACCTCGTTCCAGAAAGGCAAGGCACGTGCAATGGTGTCCTTTAGACTCTCACAGGTTGGCAGCTCACCTTCCTTCATACCCTTATAGCGCCTAGACTGGGGGTAGAAGATCAACCTGGAGTCATGATGCATGATACATTCCTAAAACTTGTGCAAAATATCTGTATAAATATGGGTCATTATACAATTTCCACATTACAGTGTCATATTACTGAGTTGCTTCTTTAGGGTTGAGAAATAACATTTTTTAAACATCAATGTCCTACCTCACTGATGATCTTGTGGTAAGGATGGTCTTTATCCATGGGTGGAGGTGGGATGTCAAATGAGCGTCTCCAGATCTTGACCTGCTCCTCTCCATGTTTGGCTGCTGTCTCTGCCTTGTTCAAGCCAGTCAATCCACCATAGTGACGCTCGTTCAGGCGCCAAGTTCTCACCACAGGCAGCCACATCTGGTCTGTGCCTTCCATGATGGTCCACAAGGTCTTGATGGCACGCTTCAGCACAGAGGTATAGCAAACGTCAAACTTAAGGCCTGCATCCTTGACGGCTAGAGCACCACGCTTGGCCTCCTCCACTCCCTTCTCACTGAGATCTGCATCAAACCAGCCACAGAAGCGGTTCTCCTGGTTCCAGCTGCTCTCTCCATGCCGCACGATGACCAGACGATGGACAGCAGTCATGATGAGTGTTTTTTAGATTTGTGTTTCACCAAACCCGTGAGATGCAGCCTTTCTTGCTGTAGCGTGCACACACAGACACACTGTAACAGTCAGCTTTGGAGCCCTGTGTGTAAAGCTGAACTCTTTTTATAGCATAGTGGAATGTGAAGCTGTGTGGAGTCGTAAGATCACCTGTTATGAACCAATAAGAACAGCTTGACCTCTAGACAGACAGGCAGGATAAGCTAGTCAGATTGGGGCTTTTGAAGATGGGTGGTTTGTCTGCTGGCTCTAAGGGCAAAGGTCATCTTTAGATTCAAAATAGCAACATGACTTTTAAACTGAGAGCTGGGGAATAAATTTACAAATATCAGAGATAGCCTCATAGGGTTTCATTAGACTTCTGGGAAAAATATTGTTTCAAAAACTCTTTAAGGTTTTGAGAGATCATTCAATACAAATTAACTTGAGCGGTTCAGTCCACTATTACAAAACATCATGTGAAAAAGTCTGTAATTTTACACTTAGTATGTCAAAGCACAAATATTATACCAATGCACGGTGCATTGTCAGAAAATCAGCATGAAAGCAAGAATTACTTTTTCAAAATCAGACTGACAAAATTAGTCTGCCATGTCATAAATAGTGCCAATATCCAGCAACTCAAAAGATAACCTAGGGGATGCTGTGCATCCAATACACATTGTATACACCAGGAAATGGTATTATTTTGTATGCCATTTATGGATTTTAGTCTTAAGGAATATAAATGTATGGCATAGGAATGCCAGGTAACTCTAGGATTGTAGGCAAAGAAGGCAGAGGACTAAGCAGCATGCAGACCTCATAATGGCACTTGTGGGCCTCAGAAGAAGACCTCTGGAATCTCCAGCGAGAGACGTAGAAATAATTTTAAGCACAACATGATCATTATTAGAGATCACTAACTAGTGCAGCAGGAGATTAAAAGACTGCATCCACATCTCTGGTTAGGTTCTTGTTGATTTCTTTTGATGCAATATTCATGCTAACCAGCAGAGGGAGTCTCATGCCATGTAAGAAGAATATTACTGTATAAGCTTTGTCTATCCCAGTGACAGTGCTTAATTCTGTATCCAAAGAGTCTACAGTCTGTGTACATTTAATGTTAAATCTGACTGCAGGAATACATTACACATAAAAGCACAATGCAGCACAATGCATGAGTTTTCACATTGGTTATTTTTGGTTTGCTGTGCTGTATACAGTTCATAAACTTTGAGAACAAATGAAACACTATGTATTTTTCTTTGACAAATGATATGTTATTGCTTATTCTAAAAAAGTGGATTATTTAGTATCCATGGTTTGTATCTATTCAAATCTGTAATAAAATAGAAGCACAGAATGGTCTATAATGTCTTGGTATGTTGAAGCATTACAATTTCCCATCATTGAAACTAAGGGTTGAGCCCAATATTGTTCCATCATGACACTGACCCTGTGAACAAAACAAGGTCCATATGATTGTCAATGCAGAAGAAATTGAGTGTCCTGAACCTCAACACCCTGAACACCTTTGGGATAAGTTGGGATGGTTGACTGTGTGTCAGACCTTCTCACCCTACATAAGTGTTCAATAACATTAATACTCATGTAGCTAAATGAGGACAAATCCCCACAGCCATGTTCCAAATCTAGTGGAAAGGAGAGGTTATTATACTAGCAAATCCAGAATGGGATTCTGCACATAGGGGTGTGATGGTCAGGTGTCCACATACTTTTGGCCATATAGTCTTATTCACTTGGATGTCTTTTGCTCAAAATTAAACATTTTCAAAATAGTATTGAATAATGCAAACAACAGTAACAGCAGCAACAACAATAATAATAATAGCAATAACAAAAAAATGTATGATAATTCTCTAAATCTGTACCATCCTGCACCACTCTTACTCTTTCATGGTGCTTGTTTCTCCACACACCCTATTTATCGCCCCTCCCATACCCTCTCTCTCTTCATCTCTCTCTCTCTTCCTCCCTCTCTCTCCTTCAGTGGATTCTGCATAGTCAGAGTATAGAAAAGCGGTTGCGTCAGACCTGCTCTTCCTGACTATAAAAGCAGTTGGGACTGCAGCAGAGACAGCAGTGTCTCACTCTGCTAGCTGTGAGAAGAAGAAATAGACAGAGCTAGTTGTCCTTGAAGCCATGAGTGGTATTGGTTTTGATCCTTACTACACCTCCTCATACAAGCGCTGGTATGTGGAGAGTGCTCCCCCACGTCCGGCGACACGGACCCGCTCGCGCACAGTGTACTCCAGCCATCCAACTCCGCTGTCCTCAGCTCGGCTCCACTACAGCTCCCCCGGGCGCGTCTCCTCCTCCTCCTCCTTGTTTCTGAGCAGTGCTGCCCACCCTCTGGACTTGAGCCAGGCAGCACAGGTGAGCTCTGATCTCAGAGCGGTACGCACTCAGGAGAAGGCCCAGCTGCAGGAGCTCAATGATCGCTTTGCTGGCTTCATTGAGCGTGTCCATGAGCTTGAGCAGCAGAACCGAGCCCTGGAGGCTGAGCTGCTTCTGCTGAGGCAGAGGCACAATGAGCCATCCTGCCTGCGTGCCCTGTATGAGCAGGAAGCCCGAGTTCTCCGAGCCGCTGTGGATGAGGCTGAACATGAGAAGCAGGCTGCAATGAGCAGAAGAGAGCACTTAGAAGAAATGCTGAGGTCCCTGCAGAAGCAGTACGATGACGAGTCCCTGGAACGTGAGAACTCTGAAGCCAGGCTCATGGATGCACGAAAAGAGGCTGACGAGCAAGCTCTTACTCAGCTGGAACTGGAGAAGAGAGTGGGTGTTCTTCTGGATGAGCTGACCTTCCTCAAGAAGCTCCATGAGGGAGAGATCTCTGAGCTGCAAGTCCAGCTCCAGTATGGTGCCCAAATAGCCATTGAAACCGAGACCACCAAGCCCGACCTGTCCAGTGCCCTACGTGACATCCGGGCACAGTATGAGAGGCTGGCAGCACGCAACATGCAGGCTGCAGAAGAGTGGTACCGTGGAAAAATGGGACATCTGACAGAGACCGTGGCCCACCACACCAGCGCTGTGAGAACATCCAAGGATGAAGCAGGCGAGTACCGGCGGCAGCTGCAGGCACGCATCCTGGAAATAGATGCCTGCAAGAATCTTAATGAATCATTGGAGAAACAGCTGAGAGAAGTGGAGGACAAGCAGAGTGCAGAAATCACGGCCATGCAGGTTTGTCAATATCTCTAATGATCAAAACAAATTAAATTACTTAAAGCAATGTAAATCTCCAGTAGTATGTTCATAACATTTCATAGTATGTTTATAACATTTCATATAGCAAACTGATCATTACTTTGTAATAAAGGGTTACATAATAAATGGCTAATTAGGCCTTTACATGTCCTACAGGACACAATCAATGAGCTTGACAATGAACTCAGAGCCACTAAAGGTGAAATGGCCAGGTACCTTAAAGAGTACCAAGATCTCCTTAATGTCAAGATGGCACTTGATATTGAAATAGCTGCATACAGGTAAGAAAAAAACAACAGACAGTATATTTATAACTGTATATTTTACATCTAATAAGATCATTAATGGCCTATTCTCATGATGCTCACTCCTAACAGGAAGCTCTTGGAGGGTGAGGAATCTCGTCTCAGTGCCGGCATGGCAGGAAGTCTGACCAGTTCCTATGCGATGGCTCCTTCCTATTCACGTGCCTTTTCTGTCCAGACAAGTATGACCTCTGCTGCCCCCTATCTGTTCAGCTCTCGCCTGATGACTTCCACCCTCTCTGCGGAACCATCTAAGGAAGAAGAGGAAGAGCAGGAGGAAGAAGAAAAGGAAGAGGAAGAGGAGGAAAAGGAAGAAGTAAAGGAAGAAGAAGAAGCAGCAGAAGAAGAAAAGACAGAGGAGAAGGAAGAAGGTGAAGCAAAAGATGAAGCAGAAGAGAAACAAGAGGGTAAGCTAGCATTTTAGACTTTTCTTTTTCTGATGTCAGTATCTGTTATTAGATAATGTCTGTTTTGCAGAGGAAGAAGAGGAGGCGGCAGAGGAGGAAGAAAAGGAAGGAGGTGAAGAAGAGGAGCAAGAAGGAGGAGAAGATGCTGCACAGGTGGAAGAGGAAGAGGGTGGTGAGAAGGAAGGAGAAGAGGAAGAGGCCAAGAAAGATGAGGAAAAAGGGGATGAGAAGGTTGAGGCTGAGACAGACTCAGGAAAAGATAAGGAGGATAGTAAGTCAGCTGAGCCAGATAAGGAGGAACCTGAGCCAAAACCTAAACCAACTAAAGAAAAAGTCAAAGAGGAGCCAGAGAAAGCTAAACCCAAAGAAGCAGAAAAACCAAAAGCAAAAGATGAAGGTGAAACTAAAGCTGAGGGAAAGCAAGAACCAGAAAAGCAGAAAGAGGAAACAGATAAACCCAAAGAAAAGAAGTAAAGAAATCTCAGGTAGCCTGCACGTATTTACCCTCAGTTCTCTGACAATGGCGCCAAATCCAAAGTGCAATGAAATGATGTCTTGCATATAGAATCAGCTATAACTGCTTTGAAACCAAACTACTGCACTATATTTATGAATATAAACTGTGCTAAATGTGAAAAAGTGAAATGTTGCTGCAAGTGCAATAAATCTATGCCTCTATAATATCATTAAGACTCTCTCATTATTTCTGTATTTGCCTTCTGTGTGTGATACTCTGTTCCATTCTTGGTCCGCTTCTGTCCTTCAGCTCCAGTGTTATGCTCATTATGCATAATATTATATACACTCCAATCCCTAACACCGGTTTACATTTGTGAAAAATGTTCAGTACAGTATTTATTTTGTTATTTAAGTTATTTCATTACATCACAAGATGTATTTTATGTCTTATTAACTTCAAGAGAGGGAAAAACTGAAGCTGGTAAGAGAACAAATGTTTATAGCTGTATTATGTAAATGATAACACAAAATAACTATAGCAAAATGTAATAAAAATAATGATTTCCTTAATAAAAAAAAAACCCCTTCATCTCTTGTAGTCAAGATGTCATGGAAAAAAAAGCACATGGCCATTAGCCAATAATTTCACACTATTGCCAGGACTGTTGCTGAGGTGGATGCGGCATTGCCTTTTTTATTATTAAAGTCTGGCATTTTATTTCTCTTTCATAAAAATGGACATTAAGTAAAATTCAGTGTTGCTGATAATAACAAATGATCATGTTTTATTTATGACCTTTATAAAGATATAGATTTGCAAATGTACAACTAGTAACTGTAAGACTTTTTTTAATAACACACACACGCACACACACACACACACACACACACACACACACACACACCACTGTTATGAATTCTCAGTGCAACCTATACCCCCCTCCTACCCCACAGTTATTTTTTTAATAACTTTCACATAAAGCACCCACTAATATACATATCGTTATTTATTTTTTTTTTTTTTAGTGTTGTGTTCCCACAATTTTATCAATTCCTTTTTCCTCTTTTCATATATGTTTTGTGTAGTAAACATTCCTAATGCACAGTTTTCCAAATTGCATGTAAATATATAAACCTTTCTCCATATTTGCATCACATAGCACAGGATGGAAGTAGATTGTTACTAGTTATAATACACTATAAAATCAGCTCGGTCTCTTTTACAAACCTGTTTCAGTTATATTTTTTCTCAACACAGAATCATCACAAAATTATACAGTATATATCTGAAACATGTTAACTGGGCACTGAAGAATAGTTTTTTAGGGTGCAAAGCAATATGTTATTAAAACATAAGAAACACACCACAGTTATTTGTGGAAAGTAATAAAAAAAAGTGTATCCAGCTTGTGATCTGGTCATATCTTTCCAAACATGCAGCCTTCTACATTCCTTTATTAGAATGCAATTTTCAATGCTAGAGTACAGCACTTTACACCATCCAGCATCCCTTTGTATATATATTTACAGCTTCCTATAAATAATGTGAACAGGTGTTACAACACAACACTCTTTTTATATTATTATATATTACATAATTTATTGATTTTTGAAGTGAAAAAATAAAATCACAAATGTTTTTTAAAATAAGAAAATAACAATAAATACATTATGTTAGTAAAAGTTGTTATATATAACATATACAATAATATATCAATAATTTATATATAGATTTTGTATATTTGATGAACATAACAATTTCAAAAAATGGAAGCCTGTGCTGTGTTTGTTGTAAAATCTTAGAACTTGATTAGTTTATTAGGTTTAATTTGACTCATTAGAAAGTTTTAGGCAGGTCAAGAATTGTCAGGAACTCCAGATAATATTTCCAGAGCCTAAATATATAAGTAAACTTTTCAAACCAAGCGCCACACTCAACATTTTGGGTTTTTCTAAACAGCAGAAGTAGGCGAATAAAAATATCAAGTCACTTGTAACAAAGGTAGAGGTGCACCTTTCAACATGTTTTGCATGAAAGAATCATCAGAAAGAAGCCTCACCTGTGAAAAAAAGTGAATGTCTGATCTATGCAAAACAACATATAGATAAAGGTGTGGCATTTTGGAGTGCCATGGAAGTAAAAATTGAACTCCTTGGCCCCAAACACCAAAAGTCCTATAGGCGCTTATAATGAAAAGGCGCTTATAATGAAAAGGTGCTTATAATGAAAAGGACACCCTGCAAGCTATTAATCATAGGGGTGAATATTTTCATTGGGTGTTGCAGAGCAGCCAGTGGCACAGGAATCATGGCACATAGAACATGATAGATGGATGAGAGGATTCCAATAAATATCATCAACTTTTGTAAGTAAACATCAGTGAGTCAAGAATCTAAAGCTGAGAAGAAATTGTCTTCTACAACAAGAAAATTCTACAATTAGCAACTTAAAAATTTAAGAAACCCTTAAGCTTTTTAAAAAATGGATATTATTGAAAATATGTAAGTAGATCTTAAAGATGTTGTGTATGCAAAAAGCTCATGAGTATCTCAGAACTAAACGCATTCTCCAAGAAAGAGTGGGTGGAAATTCCTTAAACCAGGATCGATAGACCCTTAACTTACTTTGAAAAGGGTTTGCAATATCTGTGATTGTAAGAGTACTGATATAGTAGGGTGTCCAAACCTTTGCACATGCCAAAATTACTATTTTATTTGTTCTGTTTGTAAAGTACCTTATCTACTAACTGCAATAACATTTGCAGAAAATATTATGTTTATTCATATTTTGCTGCAGCCTCAAAAAAAATCATTTGACCAGGGGTAGCCAAACATTCGCATATAACTGCGTGGATTAGCCAACAAAATAGATTTTATATTTTTGAGATGATTGAATAAATGCTTTTGAACAATATATATTTGCTTGACCATGTATGCAGTGCAGAAGTTAAAAATAGAAAGTAGGTTTATGCCTCATGCTGCAGTGTACTTCAGTGATAAATGTAATCATGCGAAAAAAAAGTAGTACATATATTCTCTGGGGAAATAAGACATTTCAGACAGAGGTTTCTCATTAGTGGTGCAAAAAAGTATTGTAGAAATATGCAAAAATGCTCTACAAGGCAAGGGTTGTCAGGGCTGTGACAAATCCAACTCAATACTGAAACTAACACTCTGACCTTCTCCATCACAGTGTTGACTTTAAAGCAATATTTACAAAGCAGGTGATTACTCATTAAATCCAGTTCAGAGGTACAATAAACAGTGACTAAAAATAAAAAAATGACTCATACATTAAAATGATCAACTAGGTTTCTGATTGGTCAGAAGGTGGTAATTAGCGTTCTGTAGCAGCATCTCTTACAATAGTGCAGCTACAAGCCACAAGTTTATATTAATATTATTGATTTTTGTTGTAAAGAGATGTTTAGTTAAGAAGTGTGTTTACATTTTGCAGCTTCTTGGTTCTTGATTCTTCAAATCATTTTTTATTTACTTAATTCATTTTTCATCACAACTGGCAATTGTTGGCAATTTTCTGTTGTCAGAATAAAGCTATAAAATACCGTATTTGTATGTTTTCAAGATTATATACAAGGACAATCCTAATCGTATAATAATAATAGGACAATCACAGTGTCTGCTGTGTTGGAAATTCACTTTTAGGACTTTATATCCCATGATTGCTCATGAATGTTAAAATATTAAAATGTTAGTGTGTTAAAAACCCTGAAGCTTTTAGTGATGGAGTGCAAATGATGTGTAATTTAGCAAGACAAAAATCTATTTATTTTATATTAGTTTTAAACTATTTCCCCTTCTGACACATGAAATTGGGTTAGAGCTGAAAAGAGAAAGAGGTGAAGTATTTCCTGACAAGAGACCTTTTTATGAAATTGTTCTGGAGACATGAAATTGAACAGAATGCACCGACTGGCACTTTATTAGGAACACCACTAGGTAGTCTCAGCTGTGTCACATGGATTTTTCAGGTCTTTTAAAAGAAATTTAGGATTTCATGACAGATTTGTCAGTGGTCAGATGCATGTGATCAGCAACAATAATTAGACAGGCTGTGACAGGCTATTTAAAGAATGCTCAACTGGTATTTTGGGGCAGAATGTCTGAAAAGAAATCATTCCACACACCATTACACCAACAGCACCAGTTTGAACTGTTAGTATAAGGCAGGTTGGGTTCACCAAATAATAGTGTTGATGCCAAATTCTGACCCTATCGCATGCAAATTGCAGCATAATTTAGGATTCATCAAACCAGGCAATATTTCTTCAAAACCCAAGTTTTGGTGAGCATGTGTGCCCACGTATAGCTGACAGGAGTAGAACCAGATGTGGTTTCCTCCTGATATAGCCCACCCACCTACAGTTTCATTGTCTTCTGTGTTACAAGATAATTTTCTGCTCAATTCAGTTCTATGACATATTTGGTCATTGGTCTTATCTTAGCCTTCCTGTCAGCTCAAACCAGCATAGCCATCCGCCTCCTCCTCTTGCCTCTCTCACCTGCAGTTATCTGTTTTTGCACCATTTTCTGTAATCTCTATAAACTGATGTGCATGAAATTCCCAGGAGGTCAGCAGTTTCTTAAATACTCATACCAGCCACTTTGGCACCAATTACCATATCACACATAAGTTACTAAGATCAAAATCCCCCATTCTGATATTTAATTTGAACATGAACTCTTTATCTGTATCTGCTTGATTTTATGCATTGTGCTGCTGTCACATGATTTACAGATTAGAAAACTGTATTAATGAGTAGACATACAGGAGTTCCTATTAAAGTGGCCTCTTTTAAGTGTATGTTGTGATATATTGGTCCTAGTTGTTCTACACATGCTTGGTCTTGTTTAGTGAGTGATTTAAATGGCATAAAATTAAGATTTTCTGTAAGTTTAATTAGACGGTGCAGCTGCTCGCAACTTGTTCAAGCCTTTAGTTCTTCCTTTAGATTGACCAATAGATGGGACTTCACCCATCTATTGTACCTGAAGTCATTCTGTTTAGAGCAGTTAATATATCAGCTTACCTTTGACTGCTTTGTGACAAGTTTTTTGTGTAGTTATTCATGCCCTTTAAAATTTTTCACTTTTGTATCGTATTAGCCATTAATTCATTTCTATTTGATGTTTTACATCTTTTTAAAATCCATAATAGACTTTATTTATAACCTAATAGTAATAATAAAGTACTCACTGAAATACTGAATTTATATGGATATGAAATAGAAAAATAAGATACAACCGAAGCACACACAACAAAAACACTTGAAACTCAGAACATTTCAGTATGATGTTTATTGAGCATATGCTGAAATGCATTACGATGACTAAAGACATGGGATTGCAAACCGTAGCACCTCATTAATGTGTAAAGAAGTATATTTCAAGTCCATTCTATGCATACGAGAATGTATGTGCACATCATTGGGTTTTTATTGTCATTTGCACTCATTACGTAAACATAATAGACAACAGTAAAAAGCATGTTTAAGGCTAGGGAGTTTCTTAATTGCTTAATGTACTGTATGAATATGATCATGAGATTCTTGTATTATCCTTTGTTCAGAACTGTATTTTGTGATTGTTGTATTTGGCTCAGTCGGTGTGTCCTCACGCTTTTGTATTAGTAAGGCTACTTTGTTAGATTTTTGTCACGTTCAATTTGTCCAAAAGACAAACAGCATTCACATATTTCTGCCACTCTCTCAGCACACATTCTTAAGCTGTGCAAATCTGATTTGCTTTCATACATACGGATTGTTTTTCTACCCCGAAGAGTAGGGGAGCATGCTCCCCCCTGAGCTGGCATGCAGACGCGCCCACCCCAAGTGCCCTGCCCACCCCATGCCCACCCCCTGGTATTGCAGACAGAAAGGAAGACATTCGTGACCCTTATACCTTCACAGCATCTGCAGCTAAACCGATTTAAAGCTGTCACTCAACATGCATTTAAAATTTTTAGCTTGCCGCATCTTATGGCTTCTCTCTATGCATTTTTTTGTTTCTGTTAAATTGTGTTAAATTTTCAGAGTGGTTAATGTAATTAGATACATTGTTATTTAGCTTTATGGTTTCTTTGTAAAGTTAGCTTGGGTTGGAGCACTAGCATCTTCTTTGACGTATCTTTGCAGGTTAGGTGCTTGTCTACTCGTTTTCTGTGATCTGCTTTACGGTGTGAGTGGAGACTTTCTCCACTTTCTTGGAAGCCACCATTTTCTCCTCCACAGTATCATCTGTTGCTTTCACTGTTTCAGTTACTGTGACTTGCTTGGTGACATGCTTGGCTCCATCCTCACTAGTGGTGATGGTCTCCACTGTTTTGGTGATGACCACCTTCTGGCTAGGGTCATCCTTGGTAGGGCTTTCATCCACACCATTTGAGATCACGTCTTTCTTCTCTGGCTCCTTTTCGTCTTTATCTGCCTTTCCAGTGTCTTCTTTCTTGTCTGTCTTCTTCTCTTCAGGCTTTTCATCCTTGCTGGGTTTTTCATCTGTTTCAGGTTTTGTTTCTTCTTTCTTCTGTGGCTCATCTGTGGCTATTTCTTTCTTGGGACTTTCACTTTTTGGAGAGTCTGGTTTTGGTGTTTCTTTCTTGGCTTCCTCTGCTTTTGGGGCCTTTGGGCTCTCACTCTTTGGAGAAGAAGCTTTTGGGCTCTCACTCTTTGGAGAAGAGGCTTTTGGGCTCTCACTCTTTGGAGAAGAGGCTTTTGGGCTCTCACTCTTTGGAGAAGAGGCTTTTGGGCTCTCACTCTTTGGAGAAGAGGCTTTTGGGCTCTCACTCTTTGGTGATGAAGCCTTTGGAGACTCGCTCTTTGTAGATGGAGCCTTTGGAGACTCTTTTGGTGATTCTACTTTTGGAGACTCAGCCTTATCAGTCTTGGTCTCCTTATCATCTTTTCCTTTTTTGTCCTCTTTCTCAGGCTCATCCTTTTTTTCCGGTTCTTTTTCCTCAGTTTTGGCTTCTTTTTCATCAGCTTCTTCCTCTCCAGCCTGCTCTTCTGCAGCACCTTCTTCTGCTTCTTGTTCTTCTTCTCCTCCTTCTTCTTCTTCAGCTTTTTCTTTCTCTAGTGAGGCCTTTGACTCAGGTACCTTAGTGCTCAACATGGTTTCTTCAACCTCCGCTTCTTCCTCGCCTTCTCCTTCCTCAGCTTCTTCTGCATCAGCTCCCTTTTCTTCTTCCTTTTCCTCCTCACCTTCTTCATCAACCTTTCCTTCATCCTCACCTTCTTCCTCATCACCTTCTTTAGTCTCAGCTTCCTCAGCGGGAGTGCTGGCACTCACCTGGGCTTGGGCAGAAGCAACAACCTCTTCTTCCCCCTCCTCCTCTCCCTCTTTCTCCTCAGCCTCTTCTTCAGCTTCAGCTTCTTCTTTTCCTTCTTCCTCTCCCTCATCTTCTTTCTTTTCAGACAGTTCTGCGGCCATCTCTGCCAAGGCCTCTTCCATCTCCAATTTCTCATCTTCCACTCGAGTCTCCTCGATGATCTCTTCCACAAATTTGTGCTGGACCCTCAGTTTAGGGGGTTCTGTTTTGACCTTGGGGCCTTTAGTGACGGTCTGGCGGTAGGGGTATGTGCTGAAGTGGGTCTCCTCTCCTTCAAGGAGTTTCCTACATGAATAGATCAGGGGTTGTGATATATTTAGCATTAGTGTAGGTGGCAGATCAAAACAAAACAAACAGATCAAACATGACATAGATAGTTATTATTACTATTTCTATGAAATGTTATTTATGTCTGTATTCCAGTGCTTTCTAATTAACTCTTCAAAGCCATGTCCAAGTTACAAATTTTCCTCTCAACAATTTCTGAAATGTCTAAGCCAAGCATGAAATCGTAAGTAACCTTCTGCTAGCTCTATTGGGTGCTTTAAAATTTTCCTATTCTGACTCTTCTGGCATAATTTGTTATTTCATTTTAATGGAATCAGTTTATCTTCCAGACATTCTGATCTCTCTGGGAGAAATATTATAAACATTCCATAGATCTAGGGCACATACTGCAAAACAACTGGCTCATTGGACATTGTACATTTGAAAAAAAATTTATTCTACTAATTTGTATCTAATCGAAATATAATGTTCAACCAAGAATATTAATCATTTTTGTATCTTTGCCTTATTAAAATGTACATTTATATAGATTTCTAGTTACTTTATTCAAAGTTGTTGTTTGTTTTATCAATGGTCTATAACTATTTTGTTTAATCCTTATAGTTTTATGCAAAAGATTTTGGACTCATAACGAAAAATATAAAATGCTATATTATGTTTATAATTATTTTTATTATGTTACGTACAATGAAATACAATGGCAGAGCAGGGACTTTCTGACTAGACTTTTACCTGTATGCTGCAATCTCTATATCTAGAGCCATTTTTACATTCAGCAGGTCTTGGTATTCACGCAGATGTCTTGCCATCTCCCATTTCGTGCTCTTCAGCTCATTATCCAATTGGTGGATGGTTTCCTAGTGGGTGCAAAAACACATGCAGTGTTGTCTAAGGTTAGTGCAAAAACACATAGAGCAGTAAACAAGCACATTATTAATCATGAAGCACAAGTCAGAGAAAACAACTTTGTTATCCTTTTTAACAAAATTTATCAGTTAAATTGATCTGATTTTTTGTCATGGAAACTAATGAACCTTGCACATTGCAGTGTCTCTGTGCTCGAGAAACTTAATAGTCTAAATTGAAAAAAGTCCTTATACCATTTCCTTCGTCGGCTTCACACAAGTGAAATGCCTGTGAGAGGAAAATCCGCATTCTGATCAAGCCAGAGAAACAGCAGGGACTGCAGAGGACTCTCTCTCTCTCTCTCTCTCTCTCTCTCTCTCTCTCTCTCTCTCTCTCTCTCTCTCTCCCCCAACCTTTACACCATGACACAGCATCTTTGCTGCAGTGGACTCCTATGCAACTGCAGCCAATATTCAAAATATTTTAGAATTCGTTTTAATTTTGTTGATTACTCTAAAAGAAATGTGCATGTGATACCTTTACTAATAATATGAATTAATAAGACATGTTTAGGTTCAGCTTTATTCAAATCAATGGCGCATTACCAATTACTTCTTTAGGTTATAAACTTGGCAGTCTGAACTCGGATATACACAAAAACCTCCAAAGAAGTCTATTCTGCAGAAGACTACAAATGCGCATGTAATAATAATAATAATAATAATAATAATAATAATAATAATAATAATAATAATAATAATAATAATAATTAACACCACTAGTAATAAAAATTTACTAATTACATTAACTAACAGTCAGTAAAATTTGTTTGATTTTACTAAAGTAAAGCATTTTTAAAGCTCGAATCGCGTTACCAAAACGTTCCCTAGTTATAAAACTGTTCTGTTAAATATTAGGTTTTTAAGTAGGATTTTAAGTTTATCAGCAAAGCTAAAAAAAGTGTTCGTGGAATATCGTGTATTTCTTTTTTCTGCCCTCACCAGCAAAAACATTAATAAGAAAAGTCCTTATGAAAGTGTCTCTACTTTTGCTATTTTCTAAAAAAAAAATAGAAACAACAAAGATATGTAAATCAATAAGGTAGTTACAAAATGATTATTTATCGCTATAATTCTAGGTGAGTGGTGTGTGTTTACCTGAAGACTGGTTAGGTCGGAGTTGTGTCTCTCCTCGATGTCGCTCAGTTGCCTCTCCAGCGAGTCTTTGGTCCCGCGGGCCGCCTCGAGCTCCACCGTTTTGGCCTGCAGCTGGCGCCGGTAGTCTGAGATCTCATCCCGGGCGGACTTGATGGCGTCCTTGTTCTGCTCCGCGGCTTCCGTCAATTTGGCGTAGCGGCATATGAACCAGTCTTCAACTTGCTGCAGGTTGCGGTTGGAGTGACCCTCGAGCTGGGTGCGGATCTCTCGCAGAGCGTCGGTGATGTCCGCCTTCTGCCACTCCCTCTTTTCGGCGCTAACGACGTGCGATGCCTGGAGCTGTGCGAGCAACTCTCCGACTTCTTCTTCGTGGTCGCCGCGGACGAACGAGATCTCGTCTTGGAGAGCCTGGATCTTCTTTTCGAGTTCTGCTTTGCCCAGGGCGGCGTCTCCGGCATCCTTCTTAAGAGAACGTGTCATGGCTTCGGTATCGGCGCGCACACGGGATTCGTCTTCCAGACGCTCACGCAGACGCTGGATGTCATCCTGGAGGCGCTCAGCATCAAGATGCAGGCGCGCCTTGTCGCTGTGCAGCTGCTCAATAGCGGTCCGAAGCTCCTGCAGCTCCCGATCGTGCTCATCACTCAGCTGTGTGCGGGAAACCTGCTTCCGCCTTAGAGCGTTGATCTCTGCCTCGATCTGCTTGTTCTGTTCCTCCAGGAAGTGCACCTTGTCGATGTACACTGCAAAGCGGTCGTTCAGACCCTGTAGCTGCTCTTTCTCGTTGAGCGCAGAAGACGGCGTGGTCAGGTCCATGCTCAGGTCCATGCTCTCCGTGTTCATCGTCCTCTTGTAGGGGACGGATGAGATCGGGCTGGCCCGGGACCATGTCTGCGAACGGAAGCCGCTGGAGGCTGAGCCACCGCTGCTACGGCTGTAGCTCGTCCTAGTGTCCATCACTCTCCGGAAGGGACTTCCGAGAAGGTCAACCGAGTAGCTCATCCGGACAGGTGCTGTAGGAACCGTGTTCAGATGAATGGGGTACGTGTGAGGTGGAGGCGTGCGCCGTTAAGTGTGTGGTGTGTGTGGCTCTCACAGCGCTCCGGAGATTGTACGAGCCCTTTATATACTGCAGGCGTGCAGGATTATTTGGACTGGACTATTGATCCCACCTAGTGGGAGTGTCTCTTTGGACACTGTGGTTTGGCATCCCTACCTTTAAAGAGGACATGGGTCAAGGATGCGGGTAAGCGTGGGATCACTATGCTTGCCATGAAATCATATGCGAAAAACATTAGTAAACTGTGTAGTGCACTGAGTAAACAATTAATTAAAAACGACATTACCATTACATTACTTTAAACAAATACTATCATATTTCTTTTATTTATCTGTACTCACATAGATTGTTTTAATGGCTGCTTTAAATCTGCATGATTAACCACTTTTTTTTTTTTTTTAAACTTTCTTTGTTAATTTTTTTTGCTTATTTTTAAAACCCATTCAAAATATCATGAAATCAACATGAATATTCATTCCACAACATACCCCCTTTTGCTAATTCAAAATACATATTTTATGAAATTTAGAAATTTTTCTATTAAGACCTGTTAACTTTAAATTCTGTTATTTAAAGAGAAAACTTTATTCCATGGTCCAGTCCAATTAAAATTTCAGAACCTTGGACAAAGATTAGCATGCAGTGTGATCACTAAGCAGCAAGGACAGCAATCTTCATAAGTGTTTGGTGAATATGGTGAATTTCTATCCTGTAATGATCTTGGAAAGAATTGTTACAAGCAGTATTTTCTGCAGCAAAAAAACAAAACAAAACAAAAAAAACAAAAACAAATGATGAGCGATTACTGATGTGGACCAACAAATGTGTTTGAATTCAATGTAATTGTAATAAAACTATAATTAGTTTTGTTAGCAAAATGTCTCTTTCTTTCTTTCTTTCTTTCTTTCTTTCTTTCTTTCTTTCTTTCTTTCGATAATTATGTAGAATCGATTAAAAAGGCAATCATTTCTATCTAAATCGTCTAAAAGGTTGACATTATTTTAGCCAAAGTGTCATTTTCTCCTTTGTGTTATTGCATTAACTTTTATTAGTGTGCACAGGTTCGGGGGGCACAATGATCCATAGTACAGTGGGTAATTACTTTGTGCAAATGAAACCCTAAGCAGACCGGTGAATCTCTTTCCTGGCTCCAGGAGGAATATGCTCTGTGCTCATCAGCTTTCATATATCAGATACTGGGGCTGTGGCCAGATTTAAGTGCTAAATCAAATTCAAATGACTAGTCAGTTACATTCTTCTTGTTTCATCTGAGCTCCAGGGTCCTGGGTTTGGTTCAGAGCTCCGGTTACTTTATGTGCTCTCCCTATACATCTGTGTCTTTTCCTCTGGTGTCCTCCATCTCCCACAAACATGTCAGTAGATGCATTGTTTATTATTTACTTTCATATCATTTATGTCATCAGTTTGAATGTATATTTTCCTGGTCATGTTTTATTTTATTTTATTTTTTTGGGAGGGGCAGATCATGGCAATGCCTAGACTAATATTCCTAACCAGAGAAAGAAAATAGGACCTTTGTGATGTTCAGCAGATACACAGGTGCTCTAAAAGAAATAAGGTGCTCATTTACATATTTAAAAGCCAATATTTCAGTAACATTATAGCTAATTATATATCATGTAGCCCTAATTCAAACCAAATTCACAATAATACTCTTGAAATCTACAGTCCAACTCTAATATTGATTTTTTTTTATTCCTTGTGCTGCAGTGTGATGTCACTGCAAACTCTCTGACCGCACCTGCTGCAGATAATGCAACCATGCGACGTATCCCCTGATTCAAGTGCAGACTGTAATTTTGCAAATGTGTTTATATCACAACGGCAAGACCTGCCCGTTAATAAAGTCCTGTTGAGAGAAAAGGTTTGATTAATGTTAGTGCTGTTCCTTGTTGGCAATGTATTTGTTTTCCATAGGGTGACTTGGTTATATCTTGTATGCATTTTTAGCTTGTATGTGTCTGTGAGCACTCATGCAGTGTAACAGCACCATTGATGATGCTGCATGTCTTTAAGATGGGTGTGAAGTCCCTTGCTGCCCTGGATGAAGGAGATCTCCTTCAAATGTGTTAATCAACCAGGCCCAAGACAAGCTCAAGGTGCTTTTGTGGCAGAGCTAGGTTTTTAAAATTCAGCACAGGCTCATCCAGATGCTGCAGAGCACACACAGACACTTTAGGCAGTACTGCAGCACAAGCCTGAGAGACAGATGCAGCACAGGTTCAATAATGTTGGCTTGTGACATTAGTTATTGCTATCATGAGCAATGATCATACTGGTGCAGAATAAGTAAGTGCTTACGAGCCTTCTGATTTATTGTTGTGATGTACAATACATGTTCACTGAACATTACAGGGGATCTGGAGACACAAGCAAGGAAGATAGAAAAAAAAAACACATATGCTGAATCTCATCATGAATCTGAATCTGGCAGCAGTGAAATGCAGCAAATTGTACAGGTACAGGTCATGAGCTGTCCAGTGACTTTTGTAGTATTAGGTATGTCGCTCCGTGGAACTATCAGAGATGTTCTATGTCAGTACTAACAACCTACAAGTCATTAAAGAGATTGTTTGTTCTGGGCGTGTATCAACTGTTGTTGTTACTGCTTGTTGGTGTGGGCAGATTGTCAAGGCAAGCTAACTATACTAGCTCTAACAGATGGATCACCAATCTCTGCTACTTTATTTCAAAGCTTTGTTTTTCTACATAATGCCAATATACACATTTAATGAGAGGTTGTATATGACAGAATTAGATAAATCTATTGTTATAGGATTTCCTTCTATTCACAAGCATCTAATAAAAGGTAGGAACTAATGTGTAAGTGGGGAACTGAAAATACCACAGACAGAAACAGAATAGGCCAGAATAGGCCAGATTTAAGACAGCCCCATTGTATTGCTCTATAGCGAATTTGTATGAAGCTGAAAAAAATCCAAATTCAAATATTGTTCGTCACTGTCGCTGAAATTATGGTTTCTGTTTCTTTGCATTTTCCATATAGAAGATTTGATGGTTGCAACATAAGAGCCTTGGCACTGTTGTCCCACGATAACATATTGCAGTTTTCTAAGAAACACAGCAGCTGATGATTCAACCTCTTGATGGTATTCTCACCCCTCAGGGTGCTCTCTAGCCCGCCTGCCCACCTTCAACAGCATGCAGTGATGCAGTGACTCAGCAGAAATGAGGGGGAGTAAGGTAATATGCGTTACTGCTGGGAAGCACAAAGCAAAAAACTGCCATCATCTCAGAGAAACCGCTTAATCTCAGAGTGGCCAAAATATACTGAACTTCATGCACTCGCTAATGCTGACAGTCATGTTTTATTCATTTAGGAAGGAAAGGAAAGAGACACAATGTGTGTGTGTGGTTTGGGTTTATGTTAGAAAAAAGAAACACCACTGTGAATGTCTGCAGGAGTGCAATTTAAAGAAACAGTTGAGCCAAAATTGACTCTTCCTCTGTACCTGCATTGTCACTGATAAATAAGTTTAGCTTTTCTATTTATAAACTGATATGACTGAGTTATGAGTTTGCTATAATTAATAAGTGAAGGTCATTCATAACATTTTTTCTGACAGCAATCATGTCTTGGCCACAGTCAATACACGATGCTAATAAGCTTCATCATTTCAAGTGGCATGTAATTGATTAGTTGAAATTGTTCTTCAAATCTCCACATACACTATGTCTTTATCCTTGAATGCCCTGCACATGCCTGGTCCAGACAAACAGGCCTTTTGAGCCTGGAGTTTGGTTAAATAGAGGTGATTGGACGGAGGGACGTCTAAAGGACAGACGGCCTATGCCCGAGGAGACATGGGTAGGAAAGTGTCCCGACCCAGACAGTCATAAATATCCTGAAACTACAGCTGCAGCTTCCCCTCCCTCTGTGTCTCAGTCTCAGTCTCTCTCTCTCTCTCTCTCTCTCTCTCTCTCTCTCTTGCTTTCTCTCTGTATCAACTGTTTCACTGTTTGTCTCTCTGATGTAGCTGTGTCACATTATGTCTGATAAACTATATATAATTATATAAATAATACTTTGTGATTGTAATCTGTATATCAGCATGCACTAATAATCAGTGATGTTTATTGATTGTTTGTTTGACCGATTGATTGATTGATTGATTGATTGACTGATTGATTGATTGCTTGATTGATTGTTTGATTGATTGACTGATTGATTGATTGCCTCTGTGCATATTTACCCAGGCAAAAAATCTGCTTGATGGAGCATCCTGTTTAAGCTTTCTGTCATTATGCTTGGAAGTTAGACAGTAACACAGCTCTGGGCAAACTGAAACAATTGTGTCTGCATTACCTTGATGTTTCTATAAATGTGGGTTCTCTGCATTACTAAAGAGCTCTGAAAACCTCCAGTGAGGCGAACAATATATTTATTCTTACAGAACACATTTTAATCATTACAACACCAATATTCTTTAATTTGTATACCAATCAATATTTGTATAACATATTTAACAGCATTGTGGCAAAGCAGCTTTACAGATACATCTATAGAATTTCTAATGAACAAGCCAGAGTTGTGGTATGGCTGTCAGCAACAAGCCAGAGGCAAAAACAGCAAGCAAATCCTCCCTGAAATGGCAGTAAGAAGAAACCTTGAGGCGAACCAGACTCAAAACTGAACCCATGATCTTCTGGAAAACAGAAGATGCTTTTATAAATCGTTACAGTATATATTATTTTTTTATTTCTGTGTCACAGGACCAATAATTAAGGCTCAGGGATAAAATGTGCTTCACTGTGGAAAGATTCTTTCAGAATGTATCATATATGGCCCCTGTCATAAATTCTGTCATGTATGGAATATGAATATTTATGGGTAGGCAAAATGTTATGATTTCTGTTTTCCAATTTACATTAAAGGTTTAATCAGATTTAAGAGCTGTGTTTATGAACCTGCTCACATTCTGGGTGATGAACTTATGTTCCTCAGTCTGCACTTAAAGATGATTTAAAGCTCCAGCATCTGATTGAGAGTAAAAGTGCTGTGTGTGTGTGTGTGTGTGTGTGTGTGTGTTTGAAAATGGTGGCTCTGCCCATTTGAGATGGTGCCATTAGCTATTAAACTGACTTTTTAAACTGGCATATAAAATGCTTTACAGAGTGAAGAAACTAATAAATTTTAAATATAAGAAACAGAATAAGAATAAGAGAAGAGAGAATTGAGGTCAATGTCTGTACTGGACAGTGTATCTTTCAGATAGAGGAGGCTGAGATGAATTCAAGTGCAGCTGCTATTTATTTAAAGACTAGAAGACAAATTCAATTTGCTAGTCAAAGTCAAAAACACTGAACTGGAAATTTTCAGGTGATAAACTAGACTAAACTAGACAAGCCTAAGAGAAGAAAACCAGGAAACAATTCGGATCACAGTCAGAATAATGACAGAAATCAAAGGCTGGGTAAGTTTGGATGCATGTAATCTGGGTGTTACTTTGCTAATTGTCCAAATTCTCTTTATAGCGAGTGTTTATGTCATTGCAAACACCAAATCTTTTAGATCATTGTGAATGTGAATTGTGAGTTTGTGAGCTAAGGAAAGTGAAATCTGGGGCAGCCATTTCTGTATGCTGCAGTGTATTCTGGGAGGCTGAGTTTGCTATCAGAGTTGACCTGACAGTAGCATGGCAATAAAGAGATGAGTGGATTGAATTACTAACCCTAATGAAGGATTATTGAAACTTACTTCACTAATTTATTAATTAGTTAATTTTTAATTAACTTCACTGCACATGGGGAAAATGAAGTAAAAAACAACTGAAAAAGTGTTTAAATCCTCATAAACAACATTACTGTAGCTGAATCACTCGTACCACAAACAAAACCATGTCAATGATACTGCAATACCAACGATGAACCAACTGAAAAGAGAAAATTTCCGGCTTCAAAACTCTTGACAGTTTTTGAAATCTCTGGGCTCCAGGTATCAGTAATTGTTAGCTTTTTCTCATTCTTCTGTTAATATGAGTGTGCATGCTGTGGAAACCTTACTTGCCTACATCTTTAAAAAAGGGCTCATTAATGTAAGTCTGTTTTTATCATTCACCTGAAAGAGCTGACCCAATGAGTCGACTCGTTTGGTGATTCATATTGTTCGTATTGTTTTATCACATTAAATTAGAAATCAGCAAGATTTCTTCTCTGTTTAGAAGAAGCAACAGTGTACAAAAGACTTCCTTTTGTTGAGAAGGTTATTAGTAAGCTAATAAATATTAATGAACACTGGGGAGCTTGCTTTATGAATATTAATGGGGTGTCAGTAAAATCAGTCAGTAAAATAAAAAAAGAGGCTATTTTAATAACCTTTTTTTTTTTTTTTTAATATCTTTAATCACAGACACTAAGTAATAATACAAAAATGGAAGAAAGAAACAAACACAATGTGAAGCCTTTAAACAATTTATAATTCCATAAAATGGCATGATAGAGAGAGACTTTAAGAAGGACCCTACAAGTGAATTGTGCTGGTGTTGAAATATTGTTCAAAAATTAATTAATTAACGAAAATATTTGAATACAAAATTAATTAATTAATTCATTTCTTTTGTATTCAAATTTGCAAACTTAAAAACAAAACACTAGACATTTTTATTGCTTTTTAACAATAACAATATTTTTAAGAAGTTTTCAATTGAAATTCTTTTACAGAAAGGGCAAAAATCTAACATAGATCCAACAGTTGTATTTATATATATTTTTATATAGAGATTTATATATTTTATATATTCATATTTTTGTGCTCTGCACTATGTTTCTAATGAGGGATGAATATTAGTCAAAGAGGTCCTGAATACTAGTCAGGTTCAGAAATAAGAACAAAAAGATGCTTCATACTTATGCATATGCTGATGATTTAGAACGTGCAAAGCACAGCTTGACTGTGTGATGCCCCAAAAGTTAAGGCTTATACACAAGTAATAACTTGGAAACTGGTCAGGGATACTATATGCTTAGTTATACGTACATAGTGCTTAGTGCTTAGTTTCAAATAAGGAAGGACCACAGCGGGTCTTAGGAGAAGACATACTAAATACACATTTTTGTTTATTTTTTGCCCAGAATCATCACTGCTACCTGTATCATCTTATAGTATGATACAGTGTTATATTGTGGGACCAGGAACCTGCAAGAGAGTGAATCACACCCAGAGGAGCTTTACTGAAGAGGTGAGGGTGGAGACATAATGATGTCATCCACAACGTCTGGGTGGAAGCGAGGGATGGAGACAAGGGAGGGGTTGCCCAGGATCTGCAGTTTATCTGCAATGCATCAGCAGCTCTCTCTCTCTCTCTCTCTCTCTCTCTCTCTCTCTCTCTCTCTCTCTCTCTCTCTCTCTCTCTCTCTCTCTGCTTCTTTAATTTCTGAATCTGCACCTTGTGCAACAAATGCAAAACTGTATAAAACTATACTGGCTTTTTTATAGTATCTATAAAGCAATGCATATAAATACACTAATGATGTCAATCTCAATTAATTTTTTCTTTGTTATTTTTAATTTTATCCTTCCCCTAGCCATTTTGATATCAGTGGACTAGGACAACCTTAAAAAGTATGAGTAGCATTGAAAAAACACCAAACTGCTTTCCTGAAAAGCTGCAGCAACAACATCGGGACAGCCTAAGTAAAAGGGAGGGGTATGGTACATTATTTATGACCTTGCACGCCTGAGGTAACATCGTCATTGTGGGTGGGCTGCGTGGTCCCATGGCTTAGTCAACCAATCACAGCACGAGTCCTCTATCAGGTGAGAGTTCCATCACATCAGTAATGTCTGCGTCCACACAATACCTCACACTGGGGACACAAATAACTTTAACCTCTATACGCTCAATGCTGATGAGTGTATATAGCAATAAAGGACGCAATACATACCCTGACACACACCTATGCAGATTCACACATAAATTTATTTATGTTTTGTTAACTTGCTGAGTTTTTGCTCCATCTCAAGGAGGAGTGAATATGACAGAAAATGGTGCATGGTGCAGTTTAATGAATCGAATGACTCATCAGACAGTGTGAGTGTAAATAAAGTACATAATGATGAGTACTGTATAGTATTTACCAAATTAAGTTTATTAAAAGCGTTAAAAATACCCTAAATTGAGCCATGTTTATTTGCTGAGTCATAGTTTGTGTCTTGATAGCTTTTGTTGTGAAATAGAGCTTTGATGCTAATGTAGCTCAAGCTCAAGGTTATAATCAAGCAAGGGAAGCTCAGAGCCTCAAGCTTAGCATTGTGCAAGCTTAGCACCTAAAGACTGTATATTAACAGCAGAGATATAGTATTGTCAAAAATGACAATACTAACAACAGTGATCATAATGATATGATGACATTAAAAAAAAGTAAAATAGAATAAAATACAAAAATTTGGCCTCAATCATCAATGTTTTAGTAAATTTTTATGTAAATATATAAGCCAAACCAAACTAAAAACTTATGTCAGAATTTACAAACATTTTGGAAATGCTTATTTTCTTCAGATGTGCATATGCTGATCACCCCTTTGAGCATGAAATGAACAAAAAAAATAGAAAATGAAATGCAGAACTGGACACTATCAGGATTCACTTCTCAGCAAACAAAAAAAATATAAATATACAACAGTAATAATAACTAGAATGTACATTTCCTGAAGAAAATGTGAATGGTGCTTGCACGTGGCAAGTTCTCCTCATCGTGCTGATTGTTTTGATATGTCACATGTCAATGTTGTGCTAATTTTTGATTTTCACGTGACATCACGTGACATCACGTGACTTTTTTGATTTTAACAGAATTTTCCCTTTCATTTATATGGGATTTTTTTTGCCCATTTTTTCGTCTGCTGTGTGAACATCGTTTGTTGGATCGCTTATAAAAGTCATAGCACACCTCAACTCAATGAGCCGGTCGATTTGACATCTCATTCATGGGTCTAGGACAAAAGCTTCGGGACAACTTACGCGCCGAAGTTTTGTCCGGCACAATAACAAGAATGTTGCTTTGCAAGCACCATTAATAATAAGCTGTATCCTAAACTCGCATGACAATAAAAACACCTTTAAAGGTTGCTGAGGGTTAGCGTTAGGGTTAGTGTCTGTTAAGTGGTCTAAACATAACATAAATAAGCAATTTAACCATCACAGTATATTCCATATATAAAAGTGCAGTATATGTAATATGATATAATGTCAAGCAGAATTATATTAGAATACAAATGTATTTATAGAATTTTTATAGTACCAAAATTCTTGTGGAAATGCTTGTTTGGGTGATTTATGAATAGATTTGTTCATATCCAGCTTGATAAATAAGGTCCAATAAGATTACAACTTTCAAGTTACAACATGGCAACAATAATAGCTGAAGGAATGAGAGGAAGATACCCTGGATCTTACTCTATCTTTCTATATCTGTTTATCTTTTGGTCTCCTTCTCCTTCTCTCACTCTGGCTGTCTTAAGGGTCAAGCAGGACATATGGAACCACAGACTCTGCCACTCATTCTCTCTCTCTCTCTCTCTCTCTCTCTTTCTTTCTCTCTCTCTCTCGCTCCCCCCCCCTCTCTTTCTCTCTCTCTCTGATGTGCCTCTAAAAGCATTAATGGCTGAAAATAGACCCGCTCTCATTCCATGGATGTGAACAAATCTCTCCTCGCTCTCATTTTTTCCTCTTATCTTCTCTTTCTTACCCTTGTGCACTGTAAATTCTGACTTTTATAGTATCATTAAATAGATATTACAATTGTATTTCTGCAGAGTCACTCTCTCTCTCTCTCTCTCTCTCTCTCTCTCTCTCTCTCTCTCTCTCTCTCTCTCTCTCTCTCTCTCTCTCTCTATCTATCTCTCTCTCTCTATCCTCCCCCTCTCTGGAGTTTTAAATCTGTTGACAGGGCTCTACTCTGCTCTAACACAGAGCTCTGAAACGGCAGTGCACAGAGATTTCACTTTTTTTTTATACATTTTTACAAAGCATACAAAGCCAAAATTTTCATCAACATATGCAGCTAAGATATCTCTGCAACTGTTGGCTGTTTAGCTAGCAACAGTATATCATCAAAGGTTTGTAGACACAGGATCATCACACTCATATGTGCTTTATGAACATCCACTTCCAAGTATTGTCCTCACTTTGCTGTTGTAATAACCTTCACTCTTGTGGAAATGCTTGCACTAGGTTCAGGAGCATGGCTGTGGGGAATTGCTCATTCAGCCACGAGAGAATTAGTGATGTCAGGAGGCCTGGTGAACAGTCAGCGTTCCATCTATCCATCCAATTTCTGAACTGCTTATCATGCACAAGGTCACAGTGACTTAAGGCACAAGGTGCAGGGACATCACACACACTCACACAACCATTAACATTCTTAAACTATAAACAATTTAGAGATCAGCATGTGATATTGTGATGGTAATGATCAAGTCTTTACAAATGCTCATCCCTCAGGAGTTGATGGTGGCATGATGAAGGAATTGAGGGCACTGCAGCAACCCAGAGTTTCATAATTCCAGATTTCCGTCAAAATTTTTGACCTATCTTTACAAACTTGGTATCAATCACATAAGAGAATAAATGAAAGGATATTGTAAAGATCAAAAACAGTTTGAGATTTGTAAATATTGTGGACACCAATTAATTCCCAGGATCTGTGTTATCAACTCTAAGAATTAAATAAAGTCTAAGGATGTAGAGCTTGAGGTTTAGCACTAATTCATAACTGGAAATATGGACTTGAGTTTAACTCTGTGCCCTATCAATGACCAATCTAAAGTCATACTCAGAACCTTATACTGAACATGCCTTCCAGGTTTGGTTTGAATAAATCCAATTACATCTGCTTGAGTACAACTCAAGCTCCATATCCTGGAATTGATTTAATTTGTATACTTGATCCATTAGATTCTTAGAACTGATTGGTGACCATAATGCAGTTTCACAGGATCCAAAAGTCCTCAGAATATTAAGATGAATTTTTTTCTGCTAAAATCATTTTGCTAATCTATAAGTAGATTTGTAATCATCATTAAACTACTTCAAAAACATGCCCATAAACATCAGTTCAGTTTTCTGCAGTCATTTCAAACAACTAGCATTGCAAATTACATTATTACATTATTGCAAATTACATTATTGATAACAGTTTGAATGAAATGGGCTCCACTTCTTTGTGCAGAACGTTTTGATCACATTTTAGATAAATTTAATCTGAGCAATATTAAACATTTACTTCCTTTGAGTGAAATATTATAAATATTGAGACTATCAGTGTGGTTTCTTTTATACAGCATTGTAAGTATTATATTTGGCTGTGATTAGGAATATGCTTCATAATAAAATATATTGTATGTCATATATTAAAAATAAATGGAAATATATTCAAAAACAATCAAATGCGGGGGGCACAGTGGCTTAGTGGTTACGTTTGCCTCACACCTCCAGGGTTGGGGGTTCTATTCCCGCCTGCGCCTTGTGTGTGTGGAGTTTGCATGTTCTCCCCGTGCCTCGGGGGTTTCCTCCGGGTACTCCGGTTTCCTCCCCCGGTCCATAGACATGCATGGTAGGTTGATTGGCATCTCTGGAAAATTGTCTGTAGTGTGTGAGTGCATGAGTGAATGAGTGTGTGCCCTGCGATGGGTTGGCACTCCGTCCAGGGTGTATCCTGCCTTGATGCCCGATGACGCCTGAGATAGGAACAGGCTCCCCGTGACCCGAGGTAGTTCGGATAAGCGGTAGAAGATGAATGAATGAATGAATGAATGAATGAATGAATGAATGAATGAATAATCAAATGCATTATTTATACTGGAAAATTAATGTTAATTGTAGTCAATATGCATGTTTTAATTTAAATATTTGCATATATTTAGAAAACGATATTTTGAAATATATTGCTTTTATATAAGTGTAAGAATGAACTTCCTTCTACACCCCAACACTGACATTTATCCATTATTGTGGTTCTGTAGCTGTTTACACATGTATGAGTTTACAAGTGTGCACACTGACTCTTCCTGTCTGTAGTGTTGCTTGCTATTTTTACTGTAATCTGAGTGAAAGAATCACATTTCCACTGAGTTTGTGTGGTTATATTCACCAAGCATTGCAACCTGAGACCACCTGATATACCTGTATGTAGATGAGTCAGGCTTCTAATCAGATCTTTAGGGAGCCAAAACGTTTTTCCCATTTCATCGTCGTAGTGAATTACTGTATGTATCTATTTCAAGTTTTACGTTTTTTTTCTGCAGGGTTCAGGTATGATTTGGAAGAAGGAGATGAGAGTAGAGGCTGTTTATGGCATCTTAATGTCCTCAGTACATCTGTCTTCTCCAGGTTACACTATTTACTATTTGTCTAGTAGCTGTAGCACAGAGAGGAAATGTTTTTTCTGATTGGATTTCGAGATGTCTCTGGGTAATCCTTTTCTGTGTAAAGGCAGACACAACATTTTCACGCTTGATTATATGCTGTGAATTTTATAAATTGCTGCAGATCCCTTATTGCTGCTGCTGCTGTCTGTGTGTGTGTGTGAGTGAGTGTGTGTGGACATGTTTCTATATCTTGGTGGGGACGAAACTGTCCCTGAAAGTATAGGACAATTACAGTTTTTAACCTTATGGGTATCTGTTGACCACTTAGCTGGTTGGTGCCAAAGAAAACAATCCGAAACAAGCCAAAAGTTTTGCTTTTATTTAATGAGTTTAATGTTAGTATTAGAGATATGTGTAACCACATTTGATAACTGCTTTATTACTGCGTCATTGCAAGGTCCCTACAGGGATTGTAATACAAACATGATCCTTTGAGAGCTGGATTATGATGCAGGCAAATGCAGTAATACACCAAGGGGAGAGACAGGAGATTTGTCCACCACACATTCAGATTGTCGATGTGGAAGGTGGAATCTAATCAGTGGCTGTTATATAACTCTGCCTCTCACACACCTACAGGCTCAGATATATGAGTATGATTACCCATAAGGCACAGAATGGCTTGTACCATTAAACGACACCATTACCAAGCCTTCCAGAAGAAGAAAATAAGAAAAACATAAGTTCAATCTTATTAGCCTGTTTGCTAAATACACCTTATAACTATAGATGTTTTTGTGTTTTTTGCTGTTTGCTTAGGTATTATTTTATTAGCATACCATAATAATAAAATTAACCATTACAGAATAGAATCATTCGCAAATCCTATTTCTCAATATGAAGACTGTCGATATGTTCTGAGACATTTTTTTAATTTGAACTAATTCAGTCCAGATATTCAGAACACATCACGTTTCTGCATCATTTCAGCTCTGTCCTATGGGTGAACTGATTTGTTAGCACAACTGAATAAAAAATGTTTTCCCTTATTAGCACACATTAGCACAAGGGTGTGCTAATAAGGGAAAACATTTTTTATTCAGTTGTGCTAACAAATCAGCACACATTTCTTTTTCAGTGTGTCCCTCTGAATGCTGAAGAATATGCATTTGCATTGCATTTACAGCAAGTGAAGTGTCACTTTAATGGGATGGTCAAAAGACTCGACTCATTGAAGTGAATCAGAATGTATGAATCAGCAGTATGATGTCACTGCACAAGAGCTACGTTGTCAGAAAATGGTGCTTGGAGATACACTCTAAAATATCTTGGTAAAACTAAATCTTGATTACTGTAACTGTTAGTTTTGGCCAACTTAGAAAGAATCTATCTAATCATTATACGTTTAATAGCAAATATTTCTATCATCTAAGCTTTATTCGATCACTTAGCTGTAATGCCTAATACTAAAAATAACTGCTCACTAATAACCAGCCCAGAATGCAGATGTGCAAATGTGCATCCTACATTTATGTGCGTGTGTGTTTGAGTGTTTGTGTGTGCGTGTGTGTGTGTGTGCGCATGTGTGTGTATGTGTGAGTGTAGTTGCACCTAATTATACAAAGTATTGGCTATGTATGCGTCAGCTTTCACCTGCAGAAAGAGTGTAAGTTTGTTTGATTGTGTAAATGTGTTCTTACGCTCAGATGGATTAAAGTGATTAGCTGCAGAACTGTATGAGGAGAAACATATGCTTTTTGTCTGCAGGATGCACCATAGCACAGTGTCTCCTGCTTCACCTAGTTCAACTTCACTACTCGAAGTAGGTGTGGTTTCTCTTGAGCTTATCACCATACTGTGAGCTGTGAGTTCTCACTTCCTGTAACTAGTGGACATAATGTAAGAACGTAATCAGCAACAATATTTTTGGCAGCTGCTGTCCTACATCTCTTTTATTAGGGGCACATATGTTGTGGTGGAAAAGGGGTGGAAATGTTATAGGGGAAAGTGATGAAGAATATAAAATACTGGGATCATAGGGGATAAGGAATATTAAGCATTGGAATCATAGGGGACTGCGAATATTGGACACTGGGATCATAGAGGACTTTGAATATAGGACACTGGGATTATAGGGGACTGGGAATATAGAACACTGGGATGATAGGGGATAGGGAATATAGGACCCTGGGATCATAGTGGACTGGGAATATAGGACAATGGGATCATAGTGGACTGGGAATAGAGGACACTGGGATCATAGTGGACTGGGAATATAGGACACTGGGATCATAGTGGACTGGGAATATAGGACACCGGGATGATATGGGATAGAGAATATAAAACACTGGATTCATAGGGAATTGGGAATATAAAACACTGTGAAAATAAGAACATAGGGAACTGGAATTGTATATATTGTATATACAGTATAGAGCACTACACCATAAGGCTCTCAAAATATATAGGATCCTGGGATAAATGGGCTAAACTAATAAATATATAATAGGGATTAGTCCCCTTGACACACAGTACCTAATAAACATAGGGCAACAGGACAAGCTGTAGCACAGCTGCTTCGGCCACCTTGACCTCTAAAGGGGTGGTCCTTCATACTGCAGTGCAGCTGACCCTTTCTGCTAAATATAGCTGTGTGTGATTAAATAGGATAATCTTAATCCAAACGATAAATTGTTTTACTATTATCTTTATTATCTTTCTTTTTTGTGTGTTTTTTACTGTATAAGATTGTAGAGCTCACTAGCCTTTTTTTGACACCTACTTTTTCTGGTTTGTACACTTTTGGGAAGATCAAGGTTGCCATCTGCAGACGCTCTCTTTTCACATACAAGTTCATGCTGCATGTGATTGTGTGTGTGTGTGTGTTAGTGAGGGTTTGTTGCTTTTATTACACCCAGGGCTAGAGTAGCCATAGCTCTCCGTTCTACACCCTGCATTTCTAGGCCTGGTCAAATGTGCTGCGTCTGCACGCCAGTCTGCTGATCTACGATGGATGCGTAATTGATAACAGTGCAGGCGAGTTTCTGCACTGCAGAGCTACTCTGTGTGTATTTATTTTGATGGTGCACAGTTACACTGAAGCAGAGATAACGCTGCCCTCTGTTGAGCAGTAAAACCACAAGGGCTGTCCCCCATCCCCTTGCTAAAGTGCTGACTCTATTAGTGCTGATCCAGTGAGACACTTGATTTTGGCTTTATTGCCATAAATGCACTTAGTTTATCATATTGAGCTGCCTTCCTCGTTTAAAGCTGTTATTGTTCAGCTGTAATAAGTGGCCAGCTTTAGAAACAAAGGTGACCTTGGTAAGTGTGCGTATGTGTGTGTGTGTGTGTGTGTGTGTGTGTGTGTGTGTGTGTGTGTGTGTGTGTGTGTGCGTGTGTGTGTGTGTCTGTGTGTGTGGGTGGGTGTGTGGGTGTGTGTGTGTGTGTGTGTGTGCGTGTGTGTGTCTGTGTGTGGGTGGGTGTGTGTGTTTGTGGGTGTGTGTGTGTGTGTTTGCTAAGGGCTAGGTTGCACTGAAAATTCAAAACTGTGAACTGCATTAATTAAAGGTCTAACATATCCTTATTAGTAATGATGTCTCTGTCTTCTGCTTCTTTTGTTTTAAACTCAATCTATCAGTCGAAACATCGCTAATAACCAGCAGAAGCTAATAATAACAGTTTAGCAAAAATATATGACATCAACTATGTGACTATCAGAATCATTATAACATACAGGCCTATCTTTAAATATAGCCCCTAATATTACAGTATAATAAATAAATTAATAATATAACTTTTTTTTTTTAAAAATATTTTTGTGGCTTTGTCCTTTTGTACATGTTTATAGATATTAGACTGTCTTACAAAATACAACACAAAATTATATCAGTAAGTCTTATGGGTTCTAAGCAACTATAGAGAATGCATTGGTATTATTATTATTATTGAAACAAGTTCTTTAACACGATGTTTGTCCTTTTTGTTTCTGATTCTTGTGTGACATTTCATAAGTAGACCCATCTTTATCTTTTCTTTAATATCTTCTGACTAATTTTTATGTACAAACCAAACCGTTTAGTTTATTATTAAAACTTTCATTATCTAAGTTTATGCTCATGTACAAAAGCCCAGTAAAAGTACTGTGATAGAACTACAGAATGCTTACTACATTTCAAATGCAGACTCTTTTTAATATAATATTTTCTGTTCAGGAATGTACATTTTGTATATGACTTTCACAAAAAAAAAACATTTCCAAAAAACTATGAAATTTATTATTTTGTTTTATTTTACTACTTTTTTTTTTTTTTTTTTACCATTTTCCTTCCTTCCCTTTGTGTTTAAATACGCTTCAGATCTCTTTTCATATTAATAAAGATGACTATGAATTATTAAATAATGTGCAAAGGCTGACCATAAACTTTCCTTCACCATGCTGCATAGGGTCAGTGGGTTTATCAGGAATGCCTATTCATCAAGGTCTTAAAGCATTCTCCAAAAGCTCAGCAACCACATAACAAACAATGTACAGCTCAAATAAGACACACAGAGAGAGGTGAATACAGTGGAGAGACAAAGACATCAGACACCCACACAGAGACCTTTTTCTCACTGCATGCTGTGCTTGTATTCTCTCAGAGTAATCACCTGACATGTATAAAAGGCCATACATTTAGTCTTGACATCAGCAAGGCAAATATTTTTACTCTATAAGTGAAAAACCTTCTTAAATATGGAAACACATATTATTATTAAAAATGTGTCTCTTTGTCTCCTTTGTCTCTTTTCCTCCACCCAGTCAGGATGCATACAGTTTCCAGTTTAAAAAGCACAAAATATACCGTAACATATAATTAAAAAGAAATATCTTCATTAAGTAACACTGACTGATTTTATTATTATAAATAGCAAACAACAAAAAAGATACAAAATGAACCTTACTAAAATATTTTTTAACCCTAATGATTCATTTTCCCTCCTTTCCCATGTTATACAATTTGTTTGTTTAGATATTAAACAAAACTATTTGTAAAGGATCTAATAATAATTATTTTTTTTTAAATAAAGAGCTAGTGTTTTTTACAGGGCACAAAAGAACATTTTATATATAATATATACTGTATTCTTTAATATTTAACTGCTGCTCAGTTAAATTATTAAAGCTTTCTCTTCGAGTTAGAGTAAGAGGAAATCAAGGCACAGAATCTAAAGGCACAGAAAGAAAATAAACGTGGGAATGTTTTCTCAGTGAAACATATAGATTTTGATCAAGGCATAGTTGATTAAAATTTCTTTGTTAAGAAGTTTATATGTTCAGCTTTCTGATGGATTGACACTTTATTAGTATATTTCAACAACAACAAAAATAATAACTATAATAATAATAGGCATTTTATTTTTTCATTTTCATTCCTTTCTATTTTTCCCTTATTTTTGAACAAAAAATATTTTACAGTTCTGAACATTACTTTTACAAAAATAAACAAACAAACAAACAAACAAATAAATAAAATGTTCTGTATGTCAGTCTAGAAAGCAACATATTACATGAACAAAAAATATAATTAAGACAAGTTAAGTCTTAAATTAAGGCAAGTGTGACAGTCACAATAACTAGAAGATCTGTGACAGGTTTATCAAGACATTCAGACATTACTTTATAAAACTTCACAAACCTGAAACAGGTTTTTTTAATAAGCAAAGGCTTAAATTTTGCTTCACAGAATTTCTATGCATGCACCTTAATCTTTTGGATGACACTGTATAATGTTATTTAATTATTAGTAATTTATTAAAACTGCAGTTATATTGCAGTCAACAACAATTTAAGCTGCTAATCTTTAGATGTAATAATAATAATAATAATAATAATAATAATAATAATAATAATAATAATAATAATAATAATAAAGTTATAATCTATAATTCATTAATAAGTAAGTGCATCTGTCAGTTCAGTTATTCTGCATTTTTCTTTCTTTTCAGAATAATCTTTTTTTAGCAACATATAAATCTTGAAAAGACCAGCTCATGTCTTTCTAAATGTGTACATGTTGTTGTAGGACTTACACTTACACTTAAACCAACATGTTGTTCTAGGCCTCCTATGTTTAGTCTTTTAACCATGTAGCATTGTAAAATCCTGTAAAGCACCATAATGCACAGCTCTGGATAAGTACATGAAGTTTTTCTTTTTCTTATGACCTTAAATACACTGTACGCTGCACACTGTAATACTCCGGCTCACATTACATTGATTTCCCCAAGGTCCTTGCAAGACATTAAGATATTAATGCAATAGATCTGTGGCTCATCCATTGGGGCATGTGGAGCAAAGCCCAGCCATTTCTGTCAGCCGTTCAACAATTGCTGATCTTCATAATGTCCTTAATTACAAATCCTTATATTTTAGACTCTGACATTGAAATACTAAAGACCAGTTTTGAGTGACCAAATATTGTTTAAAAAGATTGCTGGTTCACAGATATAACCTGATGTTCTATTGATTACCTTTGTAGATGTTGAGCAACTGTAAAGCAGCACGCACACCACTCCATTTAGTAGATATATTAGTTAAATTACTTACTGCACCTAATGCAACAATTTTCCTAATGCTCATCAGAAAGAGTGAGATGAGCTAAATGTTCTTTACAAGTGAGGCAAAGTGTTATGTCAGAAATGTTCTTCAGTTAATTATATTATATTGTTTGATTGTATATATATATACACTCACCGGCCACTTTATTAGGTACACCTTACTAGTACCGGTGTGGTCTTCTGCTGCTGTAGCCCATCCGCCTCAAGGTTTGACGTGTTGTGTGTTCAGAGATGCTCTTCTGCATACCTCGGTTGTAACGAGTGGTTATTTGAGTTACCGTTGCCTTTCTATCAGCTCGAACCAGTCTGGCCATTCTCCTCTGACCTCTGGCATAAACAAGGCATTTGCGCACACAGAACTGCTGCTCACTGGATAGTTTCTCTTTTTCGGACCATTCTCTGTAAACCCTAGAGATGGTTGTGCGTGAAAATCCCAGTAGATCAGCAGTTTCTGAAATACTCAGACCAGCCCGTGTGGCACCAACAACCATGCCACGTTCAAAGTCACTTAAATCACCTTTCTTCCCCATTCTGACGCTTGGTTTGAACTGCAGCAGATCGTTTTGATCATGTCTACATGCCTAAATGCATTGAGTTGCTGCCATGTGATTGGCTGATTAAAAATTTGCGTTAACGAGCAGTTGGACAGGTGTACCTAATAAAGTGGCCTGTGAGTATATATATATATATATATATATATATATATATATATATATATATATATATATATATATACGTATATATATATATATTAGGAATTTTTATTTATTTGTTTGTTTGTTTGCTTTTAAATCTATGGTCATGAGCTACCCATGCTACATTAAAGCTTAGCTGAAGGCTAAGGACTCAGAGACCACTAATGTAAAGACATTTTTTTAAACATTATATATTATATAAGAGTACAGGCTTAAGCAATTAGCTAATATGGACAAATTCATACAGATCAGCAAGGACACAACCTGGAAAAAAGTCACAGCACGAAACCGGGTACAAGAAAGTACACAAAGTATGAAATAAGTTCACCACAGGAAACACTTGAGCCATAATGTATACTGTAGCAAATGTTTTGTTAGAAAATTAATGTAAAGAACAGGGATTAGCATCAGTTTGCTTGTTTGGTACAAATGACACCTACAATCGATGCCTTTCAGTGTGTAACAGTGTGTTTCAGTAAACTAAGTTCATCTATAATTAAACAAGAATATGCAAATTCAAAACACCATCATCACTAATAGCATAATATGATAACTGTTAGTTAATTAGCTAGGCAGGTAACTAATTGCTAATAATGCACACATGTCAACACAAATGGGATATCATCATTATCATTGCCATTTTCTACTCTTGGGCAAGATTGATACATTGGTTTTGTGATATTACAAGTCATATGTAGCTCTGCCCCTGAACCAGGATTGACAAAACTATTAAGAAATTTAAAACATTAAACTGTGATTTTTCTTGCACTGCGTTTGAGCTTGAGTTGGACTTGCTAACTTCTTAGCCTGCTGCTCCAATAATGTCCCACTGCCTCCAACACACCCAACTCAGCTCCACCCTGCTCTCCATGTCACTTGCTTCTTCTCCTGTTTTTTCTCGTTCTCTCTCATTAATTTGAAGCCAACGCCCAGCTTCTGCAGTGCTGCAGTCTCTCTGTCTTTCCAAAACACTCCCACTCCTCCTCTTTGCCCTGTCCTTGCTTTTCTGCAGTGATGATGAGGAGGAGGAAGAGAAGGAGGAGGGGTTAGAGGAAACGAGCAATGGCATTTCATTTCACAGACAGGACTCACTGCAGCACTGCAGCCGCCAGCGGACATACAGACAGACAGACAGATGCATGGATAGATAGACAGGCTGTTACTCAGCATGGCTTCACTCTCACAGCTCCTACTGGTTGCTTCTTTAAATGTGATTCAGTAAATCATTCCTCTCTTATTGCCTTCAGCCATAACTCCATCACCTGGTAACATATGTGAGTAACAAATGCACTGCTGACTCAGCATCTGCATCACTTACTTTAATAGTGCTCTCATATAAACCATCCTTCAGCTGCATGCTCCATCTGTGTGTGTCACAGTTAAGGCGTGGGCCATGATGCCAGTGGCATTAAAAATAAAGGCATCAGGATTACAAATTCATGGTTAAATGGATTAAATAAAAAGTCCAAAAGATTAATCCATTAACTGAAAATACTACGATGGGGCCAAGTACCAACAATAAATTCTGCAGAGCTGCAAAAAAAAAAAACAGGCGTATTATTTTGCCTTGATATCATTGAAAATGCAAGTAAAATAGAAATACAAAAGCTCAGCAGCATAATGCACATACCTCATGCAAATGTGTGCTGTTTTAGAAGATCAGTGTGCTTTTGCTACACAGAACATATCCTCATGTAATGTAATGCTTGTTCTTAAAAAAAATGCACATTGATCAGCGATTAGTGCTCGAGCTGTCCCAGGGCTTGTTCTTGTGAGACACTGTAAGTCAGCTATCAGCAGATTTTCCAGACAGCAGCTCAATACTGCAACACAAACACAAACCTCTCATTAAGGACAAGGTGTGTATCCATGTTTAAGTGGAGATGTGCACACGTTGGCTGATGATATATAAAAAGAAATGAACCAGGATGATGTTGATGGGTGTGTATGTGTGTGTGTGTGTGTGTGTGTGTGTGTGTGTGTGTGTGTGTGTGTGTGTGTGTGTGTGTGTGTGGAAGTGTTGCGAGGCAGGAAGTGATGAGAAACAAGAGACTCTGCTGTGTGAGACTGATTCAGCGACCAGCCGCTCGTCCATCAGCACTTGATGCAGAGAGTAGAAAGCAGAGAGTTTGCACTATTCGTTCTTTCTCTTGACAGGAGAAAAGCTGTGTTACTCAGATCCTAACCCCTCCGGGAGCACTCTGAGAGAACTTCTGAGCCCTTGCCAGATAGTTAGATTTTCCCCAGAGCGCTCTGATACCCAGATGTTTTCTGCTGCTCTCATCAAAGACTAACAGCAATCCTGCTACATGCACTATCAGTCAAAAAAGGTCCCCTGCCCACTGAGAGCAATTCTCATTCACAAAATATATAAAAATAATATAAAAACAGCGAAAAAGGTTAATTTGTGTTGACCTTCAGACGTGCAATAGTCACGTGGCATCCTATAATTAAAGACCACCAAAAGCCTAATGATTTTATATAGACCTATGTAATAAATACTGTACAGAAGCGTAAGGGTATTATGTATAGAGTATGTACTTTGTTGCCATCTAGCGGCTGAATATTGTAATTACTACATTTACATTCCTGCTCTTTTCCAAATGGCCCACTGGTATTGGTATTTTTCTAAATCAGACAAATTATTCTGTGACAAATTGTGTGATATTATGAGCTGTTGTTGCTCTTCTTGGTTGAAAATGTTTTGAAATCTTACTCTACCTTTTAATACACGAAATAACATATTAAAAAACATTCAGACATGCCCTGTTTATACTGATGACTCACTCACAAACACAAATCTCACTTTTCACATTAATAAATAGTTTAGACATTGAAAAGACGTAGCTACATTGAAAGAGGAAAAGAAAATTTAAAAGAAAGAAAAATGACATTTAAGCCTGCTTTACTAGTCTCAATAGTAATTTAAAATCAATAGTCTCCATTACAATAATAAATTATTGCTGTAATTTATTATTGTAAATATAAATAATAAAATATAAAAAATAAATATTTTAATAATTTATTATTGTAATAGTCTCCATTACAATAATAAATTATTATTTCAACGATAAATTCTTGTAATAATAACCCATTGAAAAACAATTACAATGCATTAGAAAAATCACATCAGATAATACTAATTCCAGGAAGGGAATAATATTAGTAAATCCACCAGGAACTTCTTTTATTATTTCATTTTGACCACAAGTTTAGCCACTCGTTTCTCCCTGTCCTGCAGTTAGTCCATGTTATAAGCCATTAGAGTTTACACTAATTAGGTTATTCCATTAAACTACCAAACAACCAGAAACTTTTTAAATCACATTATGGGCCCCAGAAGAACAGATTCTCATACATTTTCTTAGCCAAAACCAGAAATACAAAATATAATACACAACCTCTGGGCACTAAACTGTATTTTATATTAATGTTTAAGTACAATTCTTCATCGGTGGGCATTTAATTATCATGCAGATCAATAATAATGTAGCTAAAAGTGCTTTTACAAAATCTTTTGTCCTTTGCTACCATCTAGTGGCAACATTTTGAAATTGCAGAACGGGTCCTGTAACTCTTATAAAAGGACAGTCATTTAAAAACCAAAATCTAGGGCCAAAACCTAGTTTTGTTTTGTTAGTTTTTTTAACACTGTTTTTAAAAACAGAGAACCTCAAGCCAAGCAGGCAAATGTATATTTAATCAGATAAAATACTGTTAAGAGTTCAAAAATATTTTTTATTAAATAACAATAACAATTTAAAAAAAATCAATATTAAAAATATCAAATAACAATTCTCAAATAAGATAATTTTGTCTGTATTTTAAGTCATATATGAAGTATTAATACCTAATGCTTGACATGCTTCTTACTATGCTAGTCTGTCTCTGACCCCTAGGTCCTAATGCCAGTCATGTTTGTGAACATCAGTTCTTCTGTGTCACAACAACTTTACAGCAGACTGCTACAACTGAATGTGGACTCCTCCATCTGTCAGGGGATTGCTGACTTCCTAACAGACAAGTGAGTTTGTGCTACTGAGACTCTGCTGTACTCCATGTATACCAGTGAATGCACATCCCTTGTCTTTTCATCAAACTGATCAAACTTGCAAACTAAGCAATCTCAATGATGAGTCTGCCTGTAAAAGAGATGTGGCCCATCTGGCAGTTGATGGCAGTTGTGGTCGAGTTTTTGCAAGAGCAAACCTGTTCAGCTTTCCCCTGAAATCAACAATCATGCAGTCAGTAAAGTCATTCATTCATTCATCTTCTACCGCTTATCCGAACTACCTCGGGTCACGGGGAGCCTGTGCCTATCTCAGGCGTCAACGAGCATCAAGGCAGGATACACCCTGGACAGAGTGCCAACCCATCGCAGGGCACACACACACACACACACACTCTCATTCACTCACTACGGACAATTTACCAGAGATGCCAATCAACCTACCATGCATGTCTTTGGACCAGGGGAGGAAACTGGAGTACCTGGAGGAAACCCCCGAGGCACACGGAGAACATGCAAACTCACTCCACACACACAAGGTGGAGGCGGGAATCGAACCCCGACCCTGGAGGTGTGAGGCGAACATGCTAACCACTAAGCCACCGTGGTCGTCGACTGTCGTTTGAAAATAGCCAGTGACTCCGCTGTGCGGACCCCTAGGAGAAGTTCATTCCACCACCTTGGTGCCAGAACAGATAAGAGTCTTGTTGTATACTTACCTTTTACCCTGAGAGATGGTGGGACCAGTCGAGCAATGCTGGTAGCTCTGAGGGTGTGAGGTGCAGTGTGAAGAGTGATGAGGGCTTTGAGGTAAGAGGGAGCTGGTCTGTTTTTGGCTTTGCAGGCAAGCATCAGTGTTTTGAATCTGAAGCGTGCAGCTCCTGGAAGCCAGTGGAAGGATCGCAGCAGCGGGGTGGTAGGCAGGTTGAAATCAAGTCACGCAGCTACATTTTGTATCAGAGGATGAATTGCGTTCATGGGTAGACCTGCCAGCAATGAGTTACAATAGTCTAGTCTTGACATGAGAAGATACTGAACAAGTACCTGAGTACCCTGTATAGGCAAAAATGGCCGAATCTTTCTAATGTTGTAGAGGAGGAACCGACATGAGCGTGTCACATTAGCAACATGCGAGGAAAAGGTTGGGACTGAAGGGGAGATCAGATTGTTATGCAAGATCATGACGTGGGGATGAATCACCTGGGATGAACAGCAGTTCAGTTTTGCTAGGATTGAGTTTCAACTGATGAGCAGTCATCCATGATGATAGGTCTGCCTGACATGCTCAGATCTGAACAGAAGCTGTGGTATCTGAGGGTGGGAAGGAGAAGATAAGTTGTGTATCATTGGCATAGCAGTGGTAAGAGAACCTGTGTGAAAAAATAACTTCACCAAGAGAGTGAGTATACAGGGAGAAAAGAAGAGGACCAAGTACTGACACCTGTGGTACACCAGTGGAGAGTCTGTGTGGAACAGATGTCACCCCTGCATGTTACCTGATACCAGACTGTAGAGAATTATGCACACTGTGTTGAGCATGTTGAGCAGCTGTTGATTTAGAAGCAACAGCATTTGTGTGTGCAAATTTGTTTGTCTGTTTATATGAATGTTTACATGTCTATAATAAATAAATAAAATAATAATAATAATAATAATAATAATAATAATTATTATTATTATTATTATTATTGTTGTTGTTGTTGTTGTTGTTGTTGTTGTTGCTATTATTATTATATTTATTTATTTATTTATTTGTGTATTTATTTCTTCAATTTCATTTGAACACATGTTTAAAAGAAATTAGTCATGAGATAAGCCTTTAGTCAAAACAGTTAACATGGCCAATATCATACATGTGCTTACATTTAAGTAGGTACTTAAACATAGTTTCAAGATATTGAACATTTAATTTCTTTGCTTTAAACAACCTTCTGTTTATCGTTGTTTATTGTTTATAGAATTTAGTCTACAGATAATAATAATAATAATAATAATAATAATAATAATAATAATAATAATAATAATAATATTTTTTAGAAAATAATTATTTGACCGCTAGGCGTCGCTGTGTCTTTTAAACCAAGATAACATGCGCGGTTATATGCGCCGAAGAAGCCGGAACTGATTTGATTTCCCAGAATGCTTTGCACTTCCTCTTCCCTTCTGCGGCCCGAGCACGTAAGTGGCCTAAAAATGGCTGTTCTCACAGTACAACATTATCCACTCGATATCTTTATCATCCTGAGCTTTTATGTGTAAATGTGACGCTTGCGTGTGTGTTCAGAGTGACTGTAGTGATGTGGGTCATTATTATGTGGTGTATTTAGTGATTTATTCCGTGTTTCAGTGCTGCCGCTTTGGTCACTGTTACAATGGGCAAATGTAGCGTGTGATAAAGGGCTGAGGTTAATAATAAAGGGCTGTAGGTAATAATAAAGGGCTGTAGTCGTGTATAATGTCGCTGTATTTGTTCATTAACAGTCAGAACACGTCGTGGTGTTAAAATCATGTGTAAATGGACACGGGTTTTATGTTCGACTCGAATTATGGCTCATTCTAACCTTCATCCACTTCACTGTACATTCGAGTTAAAAACAAACCTGGAGCTGTGACCTGGCTTTAAAAACGTGTGTTCACTTATTATGATCCTCAGCTTGTAGTTTGTGTTTCATTTAGTTGAATAACTTGATGTTAGATGAGTTTCAGCTGTCATGGATCATAACTTCTGAGTTAATTTAGCAGTAAAATAAATGAAGTGAGATTTTTCAGTAAATGATTTCAGTTATGAATCAATGCTCACTAATGAAGTTTGTGCCTTTTGGTTTTGTCTACAATCTTGTGAAACGTGGCTGTCATGAGCATCCTTTAAAATGTTAGACAGGTTGCAGTGATGACCAACTTAGGACACCTTTGGAAATAACAATGAAAACAATACATCAGTCTGAGCAACCTTTATGTTTCCAATGTGCTGTTAAAATAATCCCAATTCACTAAATAAATGACTCGGTGATTTCATTTTGTTCTTTCTACAGACCTGCAGAAATGGTTCGTTACTCGCTCGACCCAGAGAACCCGACTAAGTGTGAGTGCAGGTTTTGTCTTTTGTATATTTCATTTTAATCTTTTAATCTAAATCTACATTTTAATCTTTCTTTCTACCAACAGCATGCAAGGCACGGGGCTCCAACCTTCGTGTGCACTTTAAGGTAAAACTTTTAGGGGGATGCTGCAGGAACTGGGCATAAGTTATTTATTTTTAATGTTCACAATTTTGGATTTATCGCTAGAAAAACTACAAAATTCAGCATTAATTTGCGTATTAAGCTGATGTAGTCTACTGCAACATTTTCTCTTGGGTTTTGGTTGAGTTCAAACTCTGAATTTTATATCCAGATATATATTTATGCTCAATATTCAGTGGTATGTGACAAATATAATTTTATCTCTAATCTTTGGGATTGTGAGTGGTGGTAATTTTTTATGACCAGAGGCAATAAAATGTGATCTGCAGCACATGTCCAGGCATTAATGCTTTTTGTGTAAAACAGGCATTAATGTAACGTAAATGGTACATGTAGTGAACTCTCATCCAGGTGTGAAAGGTCTTTAAATTTGAAACTTTAAAACAGGGTCAAGTTTTGGTGAAGCAGAATTGGTTGAGACCTCCTGCTTTCATGTAGCGTTTTTAAAACAATATTTCAGGCCTTGAATTTATATTGAACATATTTTTAGATTGTTTTCCCCACCAGCTGCAATGATGACTTCTTAGGACACCTTTGGATTAATGATGAAAAGAATTGAACAAATTCTGAGCAGCTGTGTTTCTCTGTGGAATGTGGTTAGTTTTGTGTGTGTGGTTTGACGTGTGGTCTCACTCCTGTCCCCCCAGAACACACGTGAGACGGCTCAGGCCATCAAAGGCATGCACATTCGCAAAGCCTCCAAGTACCTGAAGGACGTTGTGGTGAAGCGCCAGTGTGTTCCCTTCCGCCGTTACAACGGGGGTGTTGGCCGCTGTGCCCAGGTACACTGGTGGTTTTCCCCCCTCATCTTTATAGGGTCATAAGCCTATGTATACCTCCTGCTGAACTGCGCAGTAAAATAATCGACATATCCATTTGTTAATATATAGCCAGTGTTTGGAGAACTAAGCATTTCTGCTTACTGAAAGAATGCAATAGTCTATATACAGATCAACACCACTGTCTTTGCTTTATGTAACTTTATGCATTTTATTAGATAAAACTGTTTGTGCAGCTGCTAACAGCTGACAAGAATCGCCAAAGTAATAGGAGGTCCTTTTGTCATAGCAGACCTGTTTCTGGTACTTAACACTAAACACAAGATTTTTATGTGTGTGTGTGGATATGAACCTATCAGTTTGTAACTAGTACAGACTCTAACTGCTTATAACTGTAACTGGTCTGTCTGTAGTCAGTTGTCAGGTTGCAATGATGACTATCTTAGGACACCTTTGGAATTCATCATGAAAACAGCTATATTAATCTGAGCAACCTGCAGTGTTTTTGGTAAAAGTTAATGTATGATGTGCAGTTACAGAAATATAAATGCATGTTTTTACTTTTCCTAGGCCAAGCAGCATGACTGGACTCAGGGCCGCTGGCCTAAGAAAAGCGCAGAGTTCCTCCTCCACATGCTGAAGAACGCGGAGAGTAATGCTGAACTGAAGGTAAATTACACACAGGAAATTTTCCTAACATCTTTGAGGTTACTGCAGGTGTATTCTATTATAAATATATACTATATCTAGAATATTATATTCTATTATCTTGCATTGTTACCTTTTGTGGGGCAATTAAATGCGCCTCCCCTTAAAACAAGGGGAGACACTTGGGCAGAGCTGAAAACAGTGAATCTGTGACTGCCTTAGGACACACTCCTACCCCAAAAATTACCCTTTAGGTTTGTTTACAATTTTTGTATGTAAAACCAAAAAGTCAAATGTTGCGTAGGGAGCAAGTTTGGCCGCATGTGTAAAACAGACACAAGTAATTTTTAATTTGTGGTTTTATCTTTCTCATTTTTTTCAGTAGTGTTTTCTCATCACTGATTTACACTCACTCAAAAGTCTCTTAAAATCTATCAAGTGAGATCTAGTTGATTAGACTCCATGTTTTTGGCCCTCTTCCTTTAGATTTCAATTTAACAATGCAGACTGTCTTGTTCAAAATAGGACACTATCAAATAAACAAGCATGCAGATAATTTCACAGGTTTATTTTCCTAAAGCCTTCTTATGGTTTTATAAAAGATTTTGCATTCACTGTCACAGCCACAAGATTTCTTTTTATTATGTAAAATGGACCGTGACTACTAAGTAGAACTGAACCAGTTACTGTCAAATTACAATTATTCATCTAAAATGAATAACCTTTAACAATGTTTTTATGATTAATATTTAAAGCTGATCTTTGGCTCTTCTCTCCCAGGGTTTGGATGTGGACTCTCTGGTGATTGAGCATATTCAGGTGAACAAGGCCCCTAAGATGCGCAGGCGTACCTACCGTGCCCACGGACGCATCAACCCTTACATGAGCTCCCCCTGCCACATTGAGATGATCCTCACCGAGAAGGAGCAGATTGTTCCCAAACCAGAGGAGGAGGTCTCTCAGAAGAAAAAGGTAATTGTTTAGGCTTTTGTTTCTTTATGTCGGGCTGCAATGATGACTTCTTAGGACACCTTTGGATTAATGATGAAAAGAATCTCATTTTCCTGAGCAGCCTGCTACTCTAGTTATGTTGCCATTAACCATGACAATAAAAACAAAGCTACTGGTGGTGTTCTCTTTTTGGAAATTGTTTAACTGGCTTCTGTTTAACATTGTTTATAGGTTTCCCAGAAGAAGCTGAAGAAGCAGAAACTCATGGCTCAATGTCAATAAATTCCATCGTTTGAACTACAGTGGTCTGTTTTTATTGAGTTTTGCACACTTATATAATTGAAGGTCTTGTACACAGCAAAACAATTGCTGTTTTATAAAGTTGCACTTATACTCTTACATAAGCAAATGGAATAAATGTGCCACTTCTCATAATTAGGCTAAATAATGAATATATTTCTTGTGCAAATGCATTTTCCTTGTAAGCTATATAAAAAAGGCTCATGTGGGAAATATTAAGTTGAAATTTCAACATTTTAAGCATGTGTAGTTAAATGGGACACGGTTGTGTAATCACCTTGCATATGCAGATGTTGCAGTTATTACTCTAAAATCATTATCTTCTGTTATGAACAAAAAAGACGCTGTGCTTTATTGTAACTTAAGAGAAGAAAAAAGTTACTATAATACAAATGACTCAAACTTGTAGTTATTGCAAATGTTCCTCAATATTTAACAAAAGTCCAAACGGTGTTGAAATGTTTATTTCTGCCACTATGGCATTTTGGCTCTGTTTTGGAGATGTTAGCATATCTCTAAATGCTATAGTAGTGCTTTATGTATGTATATGCCATTTCTATGCTGTCAGGGATATCTAATGATTGGTCACAAAAATAAATCTAATCTGTAGCATTTTATTAACTTACTATCATTAAATATTGTATACAGTACATTTCTTCTGCCATTTTCTCCTCTGCTAAAGTCTTAATCCTCTTAAGTTCTCTCTACTCCTAAGGCTTTTTGGCTCTTAAGCGCTCTTTTAAGGGTTAAGATGCTTTGAGTAACTTTACTAGGATCTTATTTTAGGGTGAAACGCCCACATTTCTAAGAATTATGAGCAAATCTTTGCATTAAGAATTTTCAGGAATACTTGCTCACAACAGCATTGCTTTCACCGTCTTGTATATTGGGACACAAATGGTTCGCTCACTAGGAGGCGGTGTAGTGGTGAAAAGAGTCGGATCTAATAGTAATGTTTCGGTTCAGTTCTGCTGGATCATCGCAAGGTGTCGATAAAGTTTTTAGAGTCTAAAGGGTCTATCACATTTTTTTCTATGTACTCTATATAAAGGTACTAATTTATAGCGTCCTCACTTTAATAATATGAATATATAATGAGGATGATGAACCCTTAATGTAAGGGAAGGACTGATATATGGTTTGCTAATCTGCCATTTAAGGTAAATTATATATCAGAAATATCGGAATACACACTTTTTATGATGTATTGCTTTCTGTTGGTCTGTTTGTTCCAAATAAACTAAATACTGCATCTATATTTTTCATACGAAATTGGCATATATTCTGCTGGTAATTAGAAGCATTTAGGAAATAACTCGTGTCATAAAATGTCTATTGCACAGTGCTGTAGGTTAATCTTTGTTTTCTGTAGAATGGAAGACAGCAGCCTGCCTGTAGACTTGTACTTTTATTATTCATGGAACCGTTTGGTTAATAATAAAAAAAATATTTGATTGGGCTTCTAATACTTTACAAAGCCTAAAATTATTCCCAAACAGGATACAGACAAAACGGTCTGAAAATAAAAATCATGATCACAATTATTCTAAAACTTAGTTGATTTTTTTCGATACATAATCCAGTTAATCTGAGACTAATGTAAAATATTTAATATAATACGAACACCAAATGTTAATGTAGAGCTGTAGTTTTTATATTTGTTTCAGCGATTTTGGATTGATTGTCTGTCTATCTATCTCTTATTTATTTTATTTCAGAATATTATTTATATAATTTTATTTTACATATAACTTATACACTCCAAAATAACCACTGTTGTATCTTGACACTTGTTCCTCACTCTCCTCATAACTTTCCCATACTATACAGTATATAAGTCCATGGCCTTTCAAAGCTGCTACTGTTTTCTTTCGATATAAATGTGTTTCCTCCTGTTCATTTTTTATATGCAGTCAACCCTACCGATGATACATGTGTTCATCACTACAAATATAGATAAATCATGTCTCGAACGAGGGGAATGATTCTCAGAATTATAATTAATTTTTTAACATTTATACAAACAAACGTTTTCCATATTTAATACAGCTAGGAAATATTGCCAGCGCATTTTATTATTATTATTGTTATTATTTTTTACCTTAAATGATTGATCAACTTTGACCGTGTAACAGCCATGTGTTGGTAAAAACACGTGCAATTACTAAACAATTACGCCTTTGTGTTAAGTGGAAAATAACCCTGATTAATTCGAAATGAATATAAATATGAACGCAGACGTGGACCATTCAACCTGTACTGCCAATCATGGTGATGTCCTGTTGTTTAGAAAAATAGAACTCCAATGAACTAGGTTAGTTTTTGTCCATTTTAAGTACATACGCATTTAATACCGAGTGGCAGCTCTTTTAATGTGCAAATTTAAAGCGGTGACAGAGAGCGCCAATGAAAACAGACTCCTAAATTCAGTCCGGCACTTTTTTCCGTCCGTGACAATCATGACGTCACAGTAGGGTTTAGCCAATCACAGCGGGGGACGAGTCCTTCTACTTTCTAAGTGACACGCTCAAAGTTTGGAGTTTTTCAGCAAAAGGACAGCAGGTCGATGAAAATGTTTTATTATCTTCCAGGTCTTCATATGTGAACTACCGATAAAGACTGCCATTTTATTTATAGAAGATTTCAAAACAACACTGAATAGCAGCCTATAGCTGTCGAGGTGAACTGTCTGTCTTTCTGTCTTCCTCTTTATTCTAAGACAATGCCAAAGCTTGGACATTTGCAATGATTTTAACTCAGCGATTGGGTTTCGCCTGGGCGGAGATGGCTATAACGCGGCAGTCTGATTAATTCGGAATTTTAAACGAGAAAAGAAAATCCAGCATTAAGCCTATTTTTGTTAATGCAATGGTTTTTATGCGCTGTTTTGCAAATTTCATGCACTTTGATGCAGAATAACCTGCACTTTTTGTCCTGTGGGCGCTTTTATGCACAGTAAATAGTCTATTTCTTTCCTTTTTTTTAAATCCGTTTTTACAGCTCTTCGCGTAATTGCGCATTTTCCAACATTTTGAGCTGTATTTGCTCGGTTATGTTAGCTGTGGGGCAAATGGACGGACCTCGTCAGGGCGCTTTTCTCCTCAACACCTCGCCTTTATCTGCTCTGCACAGCATGACCGAAATGAAGACGCCTCTGTACCCGGCTTACCCGTTACCGTCTACCGGCCCGGCGTCGTCTACCTCCCCTACCTCGACCTCTCCCAACCCGGGCGGGGTCCCGGTGTCTTCCCCGGGGATCAAAACATCAACTGCTGTACTCTCGGCTCTCGGATCCCAGCAGTGCGGGACTTCAGCCACTCCACATGGGATAAACGACATCCTCAGTCGGCCGTCGGTGCTGTCTTCTGGAGCAGCGACATCTCCAGCTGGTCTGCTGTCTGGTCTTCCCCGCTTCAGCAGCCTAAGTCCACCTCCTCCTCCGGGGCTTTACTTCAGCCCGAGCGCAGCTGCCGTGGCCGTGGCCCGTTACCCCAAACCTCTGGCCGAACTGCCCGGCCGGACCCCTATATTCTGGCCGGGAGTGGTGCAAAGCCCGCACTGGAGAGATGCCAGATTTGCGTGTTCGCCTCGTAAGTGCATTACCTTTTTATACTTGTTTATACAAAAGTACCTTTTGTACCTTAGTCCGCACACTGTGCATATAATTTACCGAAGCACTGCAAATGTTTACATGTACATCACAAATCAGCATATGAAAAAACAAACACTGTATTTAACATTAGGGATTTGCTTTCTTCTTCTTCAGTTCCTCTGATCTTGAGCTCATTGTTCATTTAGTTTGTATGTGATTTTTTTTTTATTGTTTTTTAAATTAATTTATTTTTTTGTCTGGTCGGGGTTAAACAATGTATGCATTTGTCATTTTAATGTTATGAAGCATGGAGTAATCAGTCTTACTGGTAATTATGGACATAGATAATGTCTCTAGTTAAGTCCTAAATTGAAACAAAAGAACTGTTATGTGGAATTTAATACTAAAGGTGTTCATTTATAAAGGCTTATGAGGGCTTTTGCTATGGAAAATAACCGTAAATAAAATGCAGTTAATTTGTTATCCTTAGATCAGAACTCAGTGCTGCTGGATAAGGACGGAAAGAGGAAACACACAAGACCCACGTTTTCCGGGCAGCAAATTTTCGCGCTGGAAAAGACTTTTGAACAGACCAAGTATTTAGCAGGACCAGAGAGAGCGCGTCTGGCTTATTCCCTTGGCATGACAGAGAGCCAGGTGAAGGTGAGACTAACACTCTCACACAGAAAAAAACTGTCTGAAACTAATGGCACACTATAAAAACACAAAAATTAGCATTTTAAACCGAGGGTTTATAAAGTGGTACTTTGGTCAATATACACAGCAATATCACTAGTGTTGAATCATTTTAATCAACACTTGGGTTTCTAACTAACATTGGCATAGTTAATAATAATAAACTAAGTAACTAACTAACTAACTAAATAAATAAAAATAATAATAACCGCCACTACTACTACTACTACTACTACTACTACTACTACTACTACTACTACTAATAATAATAATAATAATGATAACAATGATATAGGCCCATTTGACTTGAATAATTTGTCTGACAATTTAAGTGGAATAATATTTTTTTAATATATAATTGCAATTATATTATAATTATATTTTTTAATATATAAAAGCAATTAATATATAATTGCTTTTTTCATAAAGTTATTTAAAAAAAATAAGAATTGCATTGTTTATTTTTAAATGATATGCGATTAGGTTAGGTTAATCCAGCAGGCAACATTTACATCCATATTTATATGTATTAATAAATTAAGCCTCACAGACCCAGTTTCTAGTATTATTAGTTATTAGTAAATAAACAACCATAATGTTAATGTCGCAAAATCAAGTAATAGGCAATATCGGCGATATTCAACTCCTAAATTTGTGACTATTTTGTTAACTGTATAACTATCTATTATAAGATTCAGGAGTATTTGATGGCTAAATTAAAGCATTTTCACTGTAGGTCTGGTTTCAAAACCGGAGAACGAAGTGGCGGAAGCGGCACGCGGCTGAAATGGCTTCGGCCAAGAAGAAACAAGACTCAGAGACTGAACGTCTGAAAGGTGCGTCGGAAAACGAAGACGATGACGACGATTATAACAAGCCTTTAGACCCAAACTCGGACGACGAGAAAATTACGCAACTGCTGAAGAAACACAAACCGAACACCGGTCTCATAATTCACGCAGGGGACACCGACAGTTCGTAAAGAACCCTGCAGGAGCTCCCGTGCAGAATCACACTAAATAACTGCGTGTTTTCATTCAGTTGTGAAATGTCTGTGAGCGTGTTTTCACGAGGAAAGAGGATGCAAATAATCTCATGCACTGCCGGAGGAACTGAGCGCATCACACACACCCTGCAAGCGGACCTTTATGTAAAACAACAGCGTGAGTTGTATTGAATAGAAATTATATTACTGTGAATATTTATGTGTAAAATATCTTTTTTTGTATAGTAAACGATATAGGCTTCTTTTTCTAATCTCTATTATGTTCTTTTTGCATCTTCACACCGGAATAAGCGCTTCTCATTTTCACTTTAACACTTCTTTGTCTTATCCTCCCAAAAGACCCCCCCCTCTCTCTGTCTCTCTCTCTCTCTCTCTCTCTCTCTCTCTCTCTCTCTCTCTCTCTCTCTCACACACACACACACACACACACACACACACACACACACACACACACACACACACACACACACACACAGCATTTCAATTTAAAACCAATGTAAGGTCTATTACTGCTTCAGCTGGACCAAGACAGCTGACGGTCAGTTTTGCAGTTTAAGTTTGATCAAGTCCTGACTGTAAATAATCAACACGATTTAACAATGAAATTATATTTGTAAAATAACCCTAGTGTTTGTCTCACAATAATAGTATGTTCTCTTTTCCTTTTCACACTTAATTTATAAAATCTTACGTTTGTAACGGTGTTGGATGCGGGAAATGCGCTTTGCATATTCGTGTGATATTGCACTTTTATTTAATAAAAAGTGAATATTATTATTATGAACCTTGATTTATTTGTTAATATGGTCAATTCTTTTTATTTGCATATATAAGTTTCTAGAAATGCTTTAAACCTTTGAATATATTCACTAAAGTCTCAACACAAGATTTGAAAGCTTATTCAAAACCATACATTCATTAGGTCCGTATTTAAGATTAATTAGAATAAATAATACTAAAGCTATAATGATCAATGTGAAACAATAGAGAAATAGCTCTCTAAAATCTTAGTTCTGATAACAAACAAACAGAAATCAAAATATCTCAATACGGGATGTTTGGAGAAATTAGACTGTGTTGTGTGTGTGTGTGTGTGTGTGTGTGTGTGTGTGTGTGTGTGTGTGTGTGTGTGTGTGTGTCTTTATCTGCGTGTTCTTCGAAAATTGTAAACCAGTAATCCGATTTATTCTCGTCTTAAGAAATGGATTTCAGCGAGTGAAAAAGATGCAGAACTTTCGGCTAAAGGAAACCAATGTTAGTTACAAATATTTGTGTTGTAACAATTAATTTAGGAAGTTAAATAGTTTTAGCCTGAATGGGTTGTAAGTTCCACTCTATCACATGATCGACTGAAAAGTGCTGAACGTTTTCTCTGCAATGAAATACTTCATATTTCTTATCGTTTTTTTTAGCTGTCATTGTAAGGCATGTGTTTGATTTTAAATGAGCTAACTGATTCGAATAAATATCAGTTATCTTAACACAGAACCATAGATTTAACGGTGCCAAGATACCATTTACAGTGTCTTGATTAGTGTTTACAACTGGGTGCGCTGAAATAACACAGGATACTGCATCAAATCTAACTTATAAATATGAGATTTTATTTTTATAGGCAGTATTTTCACTTCTTACAAAACACTCAAAACGGCTTGTGACATTAAAAATATTTATTTATTTATTTATTTTTTTTTTTTACATATTTAAACATGGTAGATCAAAACCAGTTACATAATTAAACACTCACAGAAACTACAGTTTAGCTTTAGCAGTAATACATTATCAATATTTGTTCCATTCCGTTTACAGCTTTTGAATCTGTCTGTTTTGCTTATATGGTTTAGGTCCAAATGATCATTTAAATTGATTATCTCTAGTTTCTTTCTCTATTTTGAAACGAACACCACACTCGTTTTTTTATTTCTACATCTATGTATTAATTATCCAGTTTCTGTAGTGTTTAAGTTATTGATAAATATAATTTGATGCTGTCTGAATGTAATGATTTTCTCCAAAGTGTTAAAATTATAATGAGTGTCCTTATTTGGCTACACGTGTTGGCCAATGACCCAATTTCAATAAGGTATCAAACGACATTGAGTGAGTAGTTAATGAACTCTTATCTGTGATAATTAATCTTTGATTGCTTCAAACTCTAATATCTATATTAGCATGCTCATTAACATTGGAGCTGGGACTGGAGCACATGCTGTTAGTGTCCTGATGGGGAGATATCATCGCTGCTTAACCTCACATAATCACTACTGCCACTGGTGTTTTTATGGAATTATAGTAAATCAGAAAATACTATTTATGCATTTCTGCAGCAAATGTTTGAAATCACACTTTCACGTGTCTATTTTCTCTTATTATGCGCAACCTAATGAGCACCTTAATTAGCATGCTGGTGCACTTAGTGAAGATTTCACTTGGGTCTGGATGCTTTTCTATTTGTCATTCTATATCACATGCTGCTTTTCAATTTCTGTTGAACACTTTTGCTAGAATCTCAGTTAACGTTGAATCCACGGGGCTTAACTGGATTCCTGGCACAAATGAAAGCTTTTAGACTCTTTTAGAATCTTGTGTATGTGCTAAAGCTGAGAGAGGATGACGTCTTGACTAATAACCGTGGATGGTTTCACACTTCCACTCCTTTCTTCTATAATGTTTGTTTGAGCATTAGTTTGAGCATCTTTCTATGCTTATGCTTTCTATGTAGTGCCTGGATAATAAGCGTAAAAGCTCGGCTGTGTAGTATATAGAGGTTGGACCATATAGCCTACAACGCCTAGTGTATATAATTGAATATAGTGCAATATGTTTTTTTTAATGTTTTCTGAAAGGTGAACTGGTTAATCTTAGAGAAAATATATCGGAAAATGCAAAAGCCACAGCTGTTTGACTGCTGTTTAGTTACAATCCGGTGTTCTAAAGATTTGTCCTGGATTATAAATTTGTCCTAAAACCTTCTGCTGCATTTAAACGCATTCTTAATACAATACAGTAAATATTTTGTCCTAATGTATACCACGTAATAACACAATTTTAGAAAATGCTTTCAGTTTAAAACTCTATAGCAGTTTCATCGTCAATTCGGCTCCTGTTGGTTCGTATATTTTAATTTAATTCGAATTTAATTTGATGGTACAAAAGTGAAGCGCGCATGCGCACAAGTCGTTTCGACAGGACAATTTGTCAGAACACAGGGACGAAGATGCCTCAGCGTGAACCAGGTGTGATGATGATTTGAACACGGCTTACACGCCTTTGGGACTGGCGCTAGCATCTGCTGGGTGCCTGCGCCGTCATGGTGCTGCAGATGGCCATGTGATGGCCAGGGTCGGCTTCTCTCTCTCATAACACACTTGTTGGATGTGAGGTTAATTAGTCGAAAAATAGCCTAACTGCGCTGCCTTCCGTCCCTTCAAGCCACATAACAACTCGCATCTTGCATATTTATCGCATATTTTTGTGGATCGTGTCCATGCGCGCGCGCCAATAGCAGTATTAATTACGATGCAGGTGAGATCAATGGAGAAATGGTTTGAGACATTAAAGCAGCACCTTGCTTACTCTGAAGATGACCATAAATCAGCTGCAGGCCTGTTCTCACATTTATTTCCTCGGCACTTCTCTGAGATATCGTTTGGCATTTAGTGAAGCGGCTAATGTGTGTGTTTGGGATAAAGAGCCCATTGATGTGCTCTCAGTCGAACGTGTACTACAAGAGATTACACAAGGCTATGTGTCACAGGAGGCCACAGAGCCAGCAAATGAATCCTGGCTTACTACATATGCCTCCAGCCTTATCTCCTTTACACCCGTTTGCAGCCTTCTGATAAAGAGCGCCTGGGGATCCTCTATTACTAAAACCTCGCCAGCCATATCAGGGAAGAAATGTTTCCCCAGAAGTCCGATTCTTCTCAATTTCTCATTCTCATACTCCGTTTCAGCTTCAGGTGGTTTGGCTCACATCACTGAAGGGGGGACGACTATGTCTCAAATTAGGCACGATACACTGTATGTACTTGAACGTTTGTAAGGCAGCAGGGTTGCCATGTATGCGCGAAAAAACTAACCCACACTTTAAAAAAATCAAGCCGTTAAAATCAACATAAAAGTACATCTTTATGCAAAACATTTATACTAAAGTTATTGTTGACACGACCAAGAGACGCATTGATGAAGGAATGACCTCCTGTTGTTGCTGATGCATGTAATAGAGTTTTTGAAAAATATATGGATATGATAAATATAATTTATGTAAAATAACCAAACGACAAATAAACACCCAGTTTCATAGGAAAACAAACCCTAACATTTCGAACTACAGAACCAGAATTAAACTCACAAAAACATCATTTTATAACCTAAAATATTAAAAGTCTTACAAATATAAATCCTGTCTACGTTTTTTGTTTGTAGCTGTTTGTAATAATATGAAACCAAAGCCTCAAAAAAAAATGCTTTATTATGCCACATCATGTCAGAAAAATAATTAAAACGGTTGATTTATGCTGATTAATTTTCTATAACAGCAGCTTTTACAGAAGTGATAGGTGCAAATCACAGCTTTTCATTATTTTGCTTGTTATCATTACTGCAGTAACATCTCATCCAATAGGACTTGTATGAAATATGCTCCATCTGTGTAATGAGTACAACTGTTGACATGGTAAAGTTTTCATTCCAAAGACATTTATTTCTAATTTATTTTAAAAGAGTCTCCAGTGTAAAAGAGACATGCTGCCTGGAGACAGGGATGACGGTTTCTAGTTGCTATATCATTAGTGATAACAGGTGCTATCATTTTCAGTATGTTATATAATGTATCTATAAATGAGCAATATGATGTGTATATCTTTGGGAATTTGCTGTGGTATATTAGGATTTATTTATTCCATAAAGTATGGTTATAAGAAAATAATGAACTTTTCACTGGGGACATCACATCATCCTATTGTTGATTATTGTCCTACAACAGCATGCCTTGTTATCATTTCTTCCTTACTCATTCTGTCTTGTTTAAACAAATATGCAACTATTCATTACAGCCAGTTTTCAGACTAAGAGTGTTACATGCAAATTGAGCAAAACTAATTTATTAATTTTTTTTCATACTTATTTTTGATTTCTTTATCAGTTGTTTCTCTTATTACTGTCGGACCTTGTTTTTTTTTTAAAACAAGTTTAAGTCACATTTAAAGCACAGTGAAGTCTTCATAAGGTGGCAAAAAAATACATTCAATTAAAAACTATTGCCTGGTAAACACTTTAGGCTCAGCACCACAAGTTTACCTGTTAAAGAGACTGGCAAATGATCAGTTTACCCCTCGGTGCCATATTTAATCTTTCTTTTTTTCCTCTGGAATGAGTGGAATAAATTTCTGTTGTGAACACAATTCCTTTAAGAAATTTGATTTTAAAATATATTAAATATTATTCACACTTGGAAGCAATGAAATGTGACTGTGAATGATCGAAATCAATGACTGTGTTTAGCTAAAACAACAAATGACAGTCATTAATAAAATATCAGTAAAGACTGTCATTAATAAAAAAATAAAGATGAAAATTAGCAACTTTATACCACCACTGACCGATTTTCTGTTTTTGCTTTGCTTTTAATTATTTATACACGCTTATACACAGCATGCACTTTGTGTATAAAGAATGTAATGTGTTTGTCCCTGAGGTTTTAAACAATAATGAGCATGAGCAAAAGCTGTATGAACTTAATTAAAGGCTGCTCACCTAATCTGTTAAGCAAATGAATGAGTTGGTTAATCATTTGTGTACGCAGCAGGTCGTGGGGAGCTGGCGATGTGGGTAGAAATGGAGGTAAGGGTGAGATGCAGGTGATGAGGTTGTCAATCACAAGGGCTGGTGTGTGTGTGTGTGTGTGTGTGTGTGTGTGTGTGATTGCTCTATGGGGAATTTTGTGTGACGTCTGAGGCTCTTATCTCCGTAGGCTGATGCTTGGGGCACCCATGGTGGGATGAACACACTGCGCTGTTTATAATCTCTCCTAATCTTCTCTAATGATACTCTCTTACCCTGTCAGGGTGAACACTCCTAGTGGCTTACAAACAGATCCAGATGCACAATACAATTGTGGTAAATAACCCAAGATAAGCATGAACAAAGTCATATGTTGTATATTAGTTCTTTGTGGCGTAAAAAAGAGTTTGAGTTAGATCAGGCTCATGATATAGCATTTATTTCAGCCAAATATTGGCTTAATAGTTATAGAATTTTTTTTCTTGGTTTTGGTCAAAGGTTTTCTGAAAGCTGGTGCAAACCTGCTTCTAACAATGATCAGAGATACATTAATCTGGATTTAAAATATTTACAATTAGTGTCATGGATTCTGATGGATAGTATGGTTTTATGAAGTTAATAATCTCAATCAGCATCGTTAATTCCATTTTATCAGCAAAATTCAAAGAAAACAAATATTATAGAGAGTCTTACCCCAAATATAGACAGACAAAACTTGTTTGCTCTCTAGTTAATGTAACTATCTAACACTCTGTGTCACTTATGGTGTAAATAGCCAGTGCTTCATTAAAGTCAGCTAGACAATATGATCTAGGAAACAACGAGACTTTCTGGCATCTTTAAACAAAATAAAGCAAAACCACACAGAACACTGAGATGCTAAGATACTTTCAGCAAAATGTTTCAGTCTACGTATAGGCCAAGGTGAATCTACCACCTAATGGCTTGGTCTCTGCCTATATTTGAAATTGCAGAACAGACAAAAATTCCACTATGACAGACAACATTTGTTGATCATCACCAATATTACATTATACATTATATATACACACACATATATATACTGTATATATATATATATATATATGTTTTGACTGATTGACCTAATTTGGATTAAAAGATAAAAACCTCTATTTTGTTAAGCAGTGAAATAATACAAAGGATCAGTGCATCACTTATTCAAGATCATTCATAGATTGCAGAGGATCAGGCTGAAGAAATAATGACAAAGTGAGCACCTTTGGTGGAAGGCTGTGACCATGTAAAAAAAAATAAAACTGCTCTCACTGTCCCCAGCCTTTTGTTAGGAATTTTATTAACAACAGCCATGCTAAAATAACCTGTTAACATGTATCAGAGTGCAGCAATAATAACCTCCTCAATCATATTTTAAAAGTCACGTCAAGGCAGCCCCGTATAATTCATCTCTATGCAAATACATCAGTGTCAGCCCATTAGTTTATTGCCTATAGGGGGGGTTTTATTAAAACACATTCTTGTCTCCTCTGTTTTTTTTATTCGGGACCATTAAAGCACAAGTTCTATCGGCTAAGAATTATAGCAACTATTAGAGTAACATATGGACAGCATGCACTCTGAAAATAAAAACCAACAGATAAAGTGGCAGGGTCATGGCGGGGTGCACACACTTAGGAAAATGGCAGTGGAGTAATAGATTTGTCTGTGGCTTGCCATAGAGGCATGGCCTGCCACCCAAATCAAAGCCTTATTATACATTCATTTAGGCCTGTAGCACATGGCAGGATGCAGAGCCCCTTACTCACCACTACAAAAGTTATAACTGGCACTGCAAGGAATGGAGCAATGAATTAAAGAGACAATAAAAAGGTGATAAAGTGCACTCTGAATATATTGTGTCTTTTAATGAAATTGAAGCGGCGCACTGGGTTTGTCGACTCTGATCATTCAGTGATAGCGATGTCAGTGTGCAAGTGCATGTGTGTGTGTGTGTTTGAGGATGTAAAGCCTATTATGGACTTATGGCTTTTAGAGGACACAAAGTTTCAGCTTCATTCTGAAAAGCACATATTCAAGCCAATTCTATGTAAAAAAAAAAAAAAATCCTTCAAGATCATAGGATTCTACCCAGAACCTTAAGGACAGTTGAACAACTCTTAATCTAACCTGTTTTCTTTCTTCTGAAATGCTTATTTTCCAGTGGCTTTATGTTTTGTATTTTCAGTATAATATTAGATATAGCCTACTTAAAGAAAAAATCTGCCTGCTTAAAAAATCTATTGTTTTAGTTTCTATGTTTAGATTACAATATTAAGAGCCCTTAAAGATTCTTTGGTACAACAAAATGTTTCCCTGAATCAGGACGCTAAGGACTATTTATGGAGCCTAAAATCCTTTTTAATGAATGAAATATTTTAGTATTTACTAATTACATACGAATTTACTATTAGTAATAATAAATATTAATAATGTATTATAAATTACAGCACAAATCTTTCTATGCAGTACTCTCAATAATCTCCATATTCTTTTATAGGCATCTTTGTTTCTCACTGGATATATGTTATGATATTTTTCAGGATTTATATTAATTATTAGGAGAAAATTGACAATTTAACAGTGCTAAAAGCAACAATTTAGAAGGTTCTATAAAAAAGAGTACCAAGTTATATGAAACATTCCCAAAATATCCCACATCCTAAAATGTTCATACAACTGCTTTAATGCTGAAACCCTGTCATCTACTTACAACAACGCTAATTTACACTAGTAAAAATTAATGCTATGGGATTTTCTGTGTTATGTTACGGCCAAGTAAACAGCAATGCAACTTTCCATGAGCTTCCTGTAACTGTTGAAGTATCACCTACAATAAATATACAAGCGGCACATTACAATGTAGTCACTGTAAATCATCAGCACCTTTTAGAAGGTCACAAAAAACATCTTATTCCTGGAAAATCTACTTTAATTTATGCAACGTAAATGCAAATGCATTAGCATTATACCACTTAGCAGAGCATTATACCACTGGTCAGAAGTTGGTGAATAATGTTAACAGTATGGCTGAGACATAGGAAAGTCTTCAGGACAGAGGAATTTAGACTTTATTTTATTCCTTACAGTGATGTGTATTTTTCTGATGTTTTAAGACTGAAATTCCTTGTAGAATTCTCTATGTCATGTTTGGCACAGTGTTTATCTCCGTATTCAGTTCAGTGTTTGGCTCTGTGTTGTGTATTTTTGGGGGTTTGCTTACCCTCCTGCTCTGATTCTCCTTCGTTTAGTGCATTATCAGGGCCAGTGGATCCTGTCAGACCCACACGAGCACTGGATTTTTCTTTTTTATAGCATCATTAATTTCCTGCGGATCATTAGCTCTCATACAAACCCGTGTTTTGACAAATGTAAGCAGTGAATTATGTACATAATGTACCGCACCCACCCGCAAATGCATCACATGATAAACAGGAGCCACCCTGGAATATTACCCAAATGTGCTTTAGGATTGGTTTAGTGGGCAGGAGGCGTCAGTCCCCAGCTTGTCACTCCATTATAGAGCGACAGCTCACTCAATAGTAAGAGAGAGGCGCACACATATGTGGCCACTGACAGGGTTTTACTGGATCACCAAAGCATTCTGGGTAACAGCTTTAAAAAATGAGCCTAATGAAAAACTATAAACTATAAAACATTGGAATATTATCATGACACTTCAGTAGAAATATCATTTTCTGCACATATATTTGATCGATGGGATTTCACTTTTTTCTTGGAGATTCAATGAAGACCTCTTTTTTCCTAAGAGTGTAAAGTTTAGTCCTCTTTATTTTATTTTATTTAAAAAATCTACTGAGTAATTAAGTACATTTAAACAATTAAAACTAAAGCAGGTAAAAGGCTTTTAGAGCATTGACTAAAAAGAACTGTTTTTCTGTTTTATAAATCTTTACCCATTTTTTCTTCCCTGAATTTAAAGAAATTCTGTCATGCTCAATGATCTGTCATACTCATGATCGTGCATCTGTGAGACATGTTGGACGAATAAGTCTGAGGACCCACCTTTCAACTTACAGGACCTAAAGGATCTCCTGCTAAAGTCTTTTAGATTTTGTGGTGACAGATTTCACAACACACCTTCAGTGGTCTTGTGGAGTGATGGATTGCTGTTTTGGTGGCACAAGGGTGGCCTACACAACATTAGACAGGTGGATTTAATGTTATGGCTGATCAGTCTATAGTCAAAAATAATTACCTGATAAATTATATCAGGGCCAGAAAAAAAGAGTTTCAGCAACAGCTCTTTAACAGTAACTAAAGTTAAGGTTAAAGGTTCAAGGTTCAAGGCTTTTTTATTGTCAATGTCACCATATGTGCAGACATACAGAGGAATTGAGATACCGTTTCTCTTCTCTATTATCAAGTGTTTACAATTGAACACCGATGTCAGAGAGAGAGGGGCAGCTCTGTCCACTCGCGCTGCCATCTTGACCCACGTACCTTAAGTTACTTAAGTTAAATAGCTGAAATTTGGTACTATTCTGTGTACTAGTTGTATGTCTGTAAAAATATTGGCTTGTTTGTTTTCCACATCAGGAACTATTATCCACTTAGATCCACTGACTGCTGTATATTGAGTTTGGATGATTTATGTGTATTTTTTCTGGGTTTTATTGCTCAGGTGAGAGTTTAAGTGAGAGGCCATAGCATGAACTCTGGAGAAGCCTCTTTCTAGCCAGTGCTAATATCTGAAATGCTTCTTATGACCTACTTATGAAGTCAATCTTTGAAAATCTATTGATCTGAATGCCAAATCAAAGGACACGGCCCCATGCAGACAGAGGCGGAATGACGGAGGAGGCAGGGCGTAAGTGCATTGCTCTGACCTCTTGGCTCTCTCGTCTCTGTCTCATCATGTGTCCCAGCATCCCAGACATGTCCTTCTGTCAAAAGTCAGAGGTCAAATGTTGCACCTGAGGTCGTTTCCCATCAACATCATCAGGAATTTAATTTAATTCTTGAATTAGAAGAGCATGCACATAAAAGGATGAAATTCTTTAAAAAAGGGGAAACATTTTAATCAGGACAAGCGGTAATTAAATCCAGCCACTGACAGTGTTATTTCTCTGAGTATTTTATCAATGCTTAAGACTCAGAACGAACAGCCATGACATAAGAAGGTGTAGTTCAGCAAACAATAAAGATGAGACTCAAATTCACAACGTTAAGATGCTTAACGTTAAGATGCACAACGTTAACGTGAACATTTTTCACCTCATTTTTAACATCCTTCTCAAAGGTTTATATTACAGGAAAAATGCTAATTGACAGCTAGATGGTGTGCCTTGCTGTTTTTTAGCCCAGCAGATGGCTCAAACTATATACTGAATGTAACTTATTTATATAATGTTCAAGGAAGCGACATGTTTGGAATTGGACTTAGATTAGTAAAGTGCAAGATTTGCATATGTTTCATGAAGAGATAAATGAAAATGATTGAAAATGATTAAATGATGACTAAATGGTTCAATAGCACCTCATAATCATGGCACGCTCAGCATGTCAGTGACCACAGACACACAAAAACTCTTTCAGCTTTCCTTGGGTGCCTTTACTTTTGGATCCACTGATTGTCTAGTCTTATTTGTTCTAATGTATGGATTTATGTTGGATTGCTGTTTTTTAAGTCATTAAAATGAAGGGACTGGGTTTTACTAAAGGTTCATTAAATGTGTGTGTTAATGGAATTAAATAAGTGATTTAAACTTAACACCGTGATCTGTATATAAAATCGGAGTAACTCGTTAGTCAGTCTAGGTTCAGTTTAGTGAGAAAATTTAGGATATGAGCATTGTTCCTGAACTTTCACTAATACCAGGTTCCTTACATAAAGGCTACTGTCCTTTATTTATTCATGTACAAACAAACAAGGCTCAATGTGTTGCAAATCATCCTCGACTCAATCTTCCCTCCTTTTGGAAATTAGAAGCACTACATAAAGCACTGTTATAGGGAACAGAATTGGTGATTAAAGTAATTGATTTTGTAAACTGCATTTCCAGTGTTTGCTCATTATATTTTTCATAAACAAGCACAGAGCCTACTAACTTGCTCTACACACTAGTATTTGATCTGCATCTCACACAAGGACAATAAAGAATAACTGAACCTATGATAAACTGAACATGTAACTATGGAAAAAACAGTTGATCCACTATTTGCATTTGTTAGTCTGAAAAATAAACCAAGCAATGCCATGCATCAGAGTATTTTGGGTGGATTAGTGATATGCTAGATATCACATGTACATATACTAGATATAGTATAAAAATGTACTCAGTTTTTTACAAAATACAAGACTCTGACTGAGTTCATTATATAATGCTAATTAGGTTGACTTGATATTTAAATCTATGTACTTATGTATTTAAGACAACTGTTTGTTTATAAACAAGCCTGGAAATATTTAGTCTTTAAATATTTATTTTAACAAATTTTTTCTTTTGTTAAAAATTTCATGTAGAATGTAAAATCGAGCTGATATGTTTTGAGAGCTTAGCGGCCTTGCAGTTTTTAACCACAATCTTTATCATAAACACATTTCACACAACATAACACCAACGCCCTATCACTACCAATTAATTTCTTTGGGGTTAATGTGTGTGAGGTGTTACTTTCCATTTTGTTGAAGGATTTTCCATCTCACTTTGATTTTTATTTCATTTTTGTTTGATTTTATAAGTGTCCATTTAACACAGCATGGATGCCCTAAGCTGTTAAACTTTAAAGAGCTGCAGTTAAACACCTCAGTTGCTGGCCTGCCAATAAAAAATGAAAAGCCATTTAGCACAATGGACGTACAGCACTGGTCTGTGGTTCAGTCAATAAACTGAACAGGAAACTGGTCGAAACTGATGTTACTTGTTTGTAGTAAAGAATGCAAGGTCAAAGGCAAAGTTGTGTGTCTTTACACATGCAGTATGGATTCTCTTTCTTTCTTTCTTTCTTTCTTTCTTTCTTTCTTTCTTTCTTTCTTTCTTTCTTTCAACTTTATATGATTTTTACCCTTCGTTGCCAATTTTATGCATGATATATTAACAGTCTTACAATGCACTGTACATGGCTAAATGATTCTGACTTTAAATGCAAGATATGATCATTTCTCATCAGTTTATTCCTTTACCCTTCTTAAAGTAGGTTTATTCTTTCAGAATTTATTGATCTTATATTGCAACCTAATGGACAGGTGGCTAAAATCCAACACAAAGTGCAGCCGAAGTCACTCTGTTAATGAACGAACAGAATAGTGAAATCGTTTTCTATTGAAAGCCCTGTGTGGCTGTGGAGGGGCCTCCCATCTGGGTGAAAGAGTCCTGGGGTGTGTGACGAGCATCCGTATGAGGCATCGAGCTCATTGTTTACACTGGATTCGATTCCCTCAGAAATGAGGGTGATTACGGTGCTCTGAGACACCGACCAGGGTCAAGAGCCGAGCCTCCAGAGAGCCGTCGTCTTAGTGTCTTAGGATTGGGGAGATACACAAACCTATTATAACTGGAGGTCTATTCCTGTCACACACTGCTATACATTCATAGAAGATCAGTATTGACCTGGAGTTATTCTCTGAATGCTGGCTTTCAATCAGCATGGAATAAGAAACATGTTTGTGTAACTGCTCTGAATATAAACATTATAGACAAGTCATAGTTTTAGGTATGTCTTTAAAAAAAACACACTATCAAATGACACTTGATTTTGTATTCAGTACACCAATTTTTTGCATTACAGTCTTAAGCATAGCATAATCCTAATACCCTATTGCACTACAGGCCCATTACAAAGCAATGTGACTCACTCATGATTTCATCGTATAACAGTGTAAGTAGTAGCAGATTCCTAAACCATTACCCACTGACCTCCTTGTATCTTCCTGTCCAAAATTCCCCATTGGAAACAGTTTAGGATTGAGAGGAGCGAGACAGAGGTGCCTCAGCAGCTCTTCAACAGTTTGGGGTGACATAACTAAACAGGCATTAACACCCAATTGTGAGATGGCTGAGCAAACGTCTGGGCCTTGGCGAGCATGGGAAAACAGCATTATAGCCTGGGAGTAAATTGACAGCAGGGAAAACACACAATCCCAACCTTGTTTTGTTCACTCTATCTACATAGACCTGACAACTTTCTATCATGTGTACCAACTTTCCCAGGCAGGATTAGGTACATAAAAGAGCATTCACTGCTAAGGCTGGCCATAAATCATGCTCTCCTGCCTTAAACCTTGCTCTTTCCTCACTCGCTCTCTCACCTTTGGAACTCCACAAGTTGTGTCTGTTCACAAGCAGGGAGAGAAAGTCAACAGTAACTGTTTCAGCACTGACTAAGGTTTTACATATCACTTTTGTAAAGAAGTGTTAAATTTTTCAGAACCTAGCTAATTTGTGATATGATTAATTCTTTCTGGCATATTACTGCATTTTTATACATATTGTCTGTATAATAATGTGCTCAGTAATACACTAATAACACTATACAGAGTCACATATTGTGTATTATAATAAAGTGCTTTTGAATTCTGGGTTGTGAGGACAAGCGCTGATATTAGTGCCGCTGCAAAACACAGGTTTACATTAATGCACTTCTTGTAATATTTTATTGATTCTATAGTAATAGTTAAGTCAAGTAGCTTTGCAATATTATAATAAAAATGCTGTGAAAATAAACATAGCTTACTCTGACAGATTATTCAGCCAATATGCTTATACCACATATGGACATACAGTAGCGGCTATTGGTGTGAAGAAAGGCTCCATAGGGTGTCTTTGTTATTCTGTAAAGTGATAATTCACCATTTGTAGTAATTTGTCTCACAGCAGTAACAGCCGTCTAAAAAGAATTCAGTTCATAGAGTCAAAATACCCCCAAAATATAACCAGAGAAATAGATATGGTCAGATTACATGTTTTTTTCATGTAGGCATCATACATTCATTATGTTTTGATATTTACTCAACAGCCACTTCATTAGGAAAATCATCTTAATACCAGGTTGGACTCGCTGTACTCTCATGAAAGCCTCAATTCTCCATGCCCTAGACTAGATAATGAATACTTATGTAATATTACAACACTTATTGTGGTTATGGAAGTTTTATTGCACCTGAAACAATAGTTTTAATGTTCTCAAAAACCTAAGTAAGGAATAATAGGTTAATAGGTTTAAGGTTTAAGTGAAAAATGAAGATGTATGAGTTTAGCTAGGTGAAGTTATGACATTCCATGGGGAGAGACGCCCACTAGAAATCAAGCAGATTATCTATTGCAATCTTGTTTCTACCAAATTAAATTAGATTCTATTGTTAATTAGTCATCAATACAAAATCAGATTTTTGAATCATAACATACTGCCCCTCTTCTGGTTCAGATAAAATCTAGAGTAGTCAAGGACAAGGGCCTGTCCTTAGTAAAGGTTCTTATCTTGTAATATATGTTTGTATACTTGTATGTATATTTTCTTTATACACAATTGCCATCCATTTTATTAGGAACACCTGCAACTTCAAGTCTGGAAAACACTAAGAGATCGTGTATCTGTAGGATTTTTTGCATTACGCTGTTGCCACATGATTGGATTAGAGAACTGCATTTGTACGAATGTTCCTAATACAGTGGTCAGTGTATGTATATGTGTATTTGTAGGTATATATATGTGTATGTGTAAGATGGAGCTTCAAGAGTTAATAAACCCACACAAGTCTGCACCAATCACATCGGTCAGATGGATGTAAAAAGGTCGTATCACATAAGGCTTCAGGAACAGCCAGGTGTCTTCTGTTCTGTCAGAAACAGAAAAAAAATCAACTTTTATTTGCAGGAATCCTTTTATTGCAGCCGTCTTTATGGCTTTCAGCTTAATTCCCCCGGCCCGATAGAAGTCACAGAAAATGAAGAGGGCGATGCAGTACAGGACAAAGACTAAATTTGAGGAATGGTAATTCGATTACCATGCCGAGTAAAGCCCAGATGGGAAATATATAATATAATGATGTAGAAATTATAATGAAAATGGGTTAGAGGGAGGCGGGCCAGACCATCTTAAAGCAAACCATTATAGAATTAGGAGCATGTGGATCAATCTGTCTTTTCTTGCACAGACCCTGTGGTAAAATAAACATGCTTGTGAATGCAATGGCTAAAATATCTTCTTAAAAACTTGTGTTTTTGTACTTAAAGAATATAGATTTAGTTAGTTATCCATTAATTAGTTATCCATTTTTTAGGTGATTGATTTGTAGCTTTGAAATTTGTGTGCACTTTACTCATAAACAACAATGTGCAATATCACAAAAAGAGCAATGTAATAAAATGTGCTATAGTGTTAAAGAAAGTTAGTAAAGATCAATGTCAGCCTAATGTTGTTGTAAAAAGGTTTTAGAAATTTTAGAATTTAGAAATCAGCTGTAGGGTTAAAAGTTGAAATGTATTTTGAAAAATTATGCTAAGTTCTGTAGAGATAATAGATGTAGAAACAACCATTTGTGATCGACTCTAATGTCAATGTCATGACATACATTCTTTAACATTTAATTTAAGAACCTTCCCATTGTTGTATTCACAAAGCCAAAAACGGACCAGCTCCCTCTTAACTCAAAGCCCTCATCACTCCTCGCACTGCACCCGCACCCTCAGAGCTACCAGCACTGCTCGACTGGTTCCACCATCTCTCAGGGTAAGAGGCAAGTATACTACAAGACTCTTTTCTGTTCTGGCACCAAGGTGGTGGAATGAACTTCCCCTAGTGGTCCGGACAGCTGAGTAAATGGCTATTTTCAAACAACGGTTGAAGACCTACAGTACTTATTCGTGAAACACTTTACCTAGCACTTCTTTTCCTGTTTGTTGCATTTAAAAAAAAAAAAACTTTGATCAATGTTTTAAACTCATGGTTCATGGTATCTTAAGTATGTTACCTAGTGACCCAGAGTTAATGTATCCAACGATAGAGACTTAAGCACTTCTGTACATCGCTCTGGATAAGAGCGTCTGCCAAATGCTGTAAATGTGAACAGTGAGCTTTCTTTCTTTCTTTCCTACCTACCTACCTACCTACCTACCTACCTACCTACCTACCTACCTACTTGGAATTTTGTTTCTACAAAATGACACCTAAAACCACACACCAATCAAAAGATTTCTTATTTTGTACCAGAAGTATTATGTAACAGTTACATTATAGAGATAAAATAAACCATAAAAATGACCATAAAGATATTCATCTCACAGCACACCAAGGTGGTTGTCCAGCTGAATAAACCATGTGACACTGTTCATAAAATGTTCAGCATGGATTCAGATCTGCTACTCAAATAAATAATTTGCTGTAACAGTATAAAGAGACTTTTCTCTTTCTCTCCAAATTCAGCACGCAGCTCATTAGTGGTGTGGTTGAATGATGGGAACGGGCCATTTCACTAATGAAGCATTAGAGGGATAAAAAGTAGCTAATGCTTTCAATGGCTCTCAGTTAAAGCTGCTCAGCAAAAGGTGCCTCATTGTGTGTTATAACGCTTACAGATGAAACCATCATATAAAAATCAATATTGGAAATGACTCGAGAGGAAAAGGGTGTCAGCATTTAGTCTAATCAATCTTTTTGACATTAGTATCAATATCTTAATGTAAAACTTCCATAATTTTGATTCAGGTATCACTTTCTATTGCAATAATATCCTCTTTACCCATCGTATAAATCTCTTTAAGTATAAAAAAGTACTGTAGATGGTCAATCCTGGTGCAGCTACAGTATAAAGAAGAAAACATGCCTAATAAAATCTTGCAATTCGAATTATTTCCATTATGCTTTTGAAAGATTAGCTAAAACATTTCAGAATACACAAATGCATAAACACTGTTGATGCTGAGAAGATGTTTCTGTTACAGACCTTTTCTGTAATCTGGAAAAAGTATCCAGGGTCATTCAGAGACACTGTAAGTCTGGCAACACAGGAAAGTCCTCAGTGCAGAGGAATGCACTCTTTATGATTTATTAATAACATGTAACTATAAATGGATAAAAAAATGTGATGTGTTGTTTTATGATAAATAAAGAGCTGGCAAATTGCTCCGGTGTTCCAGTTACATGAGTGACTGCAGCCATTGGTAATTAAATGTAGGAGTGTCCAGAGATGTGAAAAGTCAAAGAAAAGTCAAGGAAAGTTGAACTTTATGCAAATATGAAGTGACTTGGTGCAGCAGCTTTCAATGGGAGTGAAGACGGTAAATTACATCATTGACATGATGGGGCAATTAATTGTGGTTACTCTTTACACCTCTAAGATGTTTCCTCTTAATTTACATTCTCTCATAAAGCAATTTCTTTACTACAAGTCACCAGTCACTGTACTATAAAGTGACCAGTATCCACAGTAAACATGATCCATGGCAATAAGCAAACACTGCTTCTTCTTCATCTCATAAGATATGATGTAGATATACACTTCTGAATCTTATTTTATTTATACACCATATTGGGCAAGAAAAATGATTTGAATTGCTAATTGGGCAACATAACATTATTATGTTAAACATTAATACTATGGCAACCAGTGGTAGGAACACATACAGGTGACTTTATAGTATAGTGACTGGTGACTTGTAGTAAAGAAATTGCTCTGTGAGAGAATGTAAATTAAGGGGAAACTCATGGGGGTGTTTAGAGATAGGAAAATAACCATCTTGGGGGTGAAAACCGTAACTACACTTAATCACGTAAATGATTTCTTTCTTTAACCAACACATCTAGTGGTGTTTTATTTGTAGTTGATTAATTATGGAACTGGAAATGGCCTTGTTTGTTTAGTTAGTAATTTGATTTGATTTATATTATGTTTGGCTTCAGAGACTTAAAATAAATTTGTTTTTTTTAAGAACTTTCATTGTTGACTTTGTAAACCAGGAAAGTAAATAATCTAATAAACCAATCTCGGTCCTATGGCTTTCTCTCTGTAGTTGTGAAGAAAAAGGTGACAGAAACATTTCCATCATGATCTTCTTTTTCTATTCATCCCTCCTATAGTGTGACATGCTATTGAAGAATTGTTATTTTTTTTTTATTCATTTCATGGATTATTTGCTCATTAGGCATTAATCATTGTGCCCCATCTGGATGATGTGCCTGTGAATATGCGAGAAACAGCTATTCTGATCTCAATTAGATTATGCCTCTCTTCTTTGCCTGCCCATAAATCATTCCTCCAAAGTGAAATTAACAGTTACTGGAGCGCATTAATAATCTGCGTCAAGCATTTCGGGGGGAATTCAGTGAGTGGAACCGCCCGTCTCAGCCCTACGGTGAAAACATCATTTTGTTTATGAAATATAAACATTGCACGGTGGGGTTCCTCCGCAAATTCCTCCCCCTGCAATTCTGACAGGAAAAATGATGGTGCGCAGCGGGGCTGAGCGAGCAGTCACCCGAAAACGATGTGTACAGAGGCACAGTCTGACCAAGAACCAGATGCTCGCTGTGGTTCTCCACTAAACTCAGTGCAGAACATAATAACTTAATAACATAATAATAACATATAATAATGATGTGGGCAGAAATGAAGCAGCAGACTGGATTCTGCAATCAAGTTTTAACTAATCTGAGCTAGATCTTTATTTGTTCTTGTTATGTGAATGTGGGTGAATTTCTATATATTTATCTACAGAATCCTAAGAAAATATCTTCTATATATTTCTATATAGAATCCTATATAGTCCTATGTAGGCACCATTAGAGATTCTATGCACACCTCTACGGCAGAAGTGTCTCCCTATCAGAAAAGTTTCCTATTAGAATTATATTTTTAAATTTGTGAATATGACAAACAACATTTGAATTTGCAGATTTAAGATTATCAAAAAAAAAAAAAGAACTAAAAAGAAATCATATCAAATCATAAATAATGAATTCAGATATTACATCGATGCTCATATTCACAAGTTGTTCCTGGATACACAAATGTGCTTTGTGACTATATTGTATGCAAGTGTACAAATTATTTACAACAGCACTGTGTGGTGTCCTTTCGAGTCTTAAGTTAATCTTAATCTTCTAAGTCTAATATTAATCTTAAACCTTTCTACTATTTTTCTTATGCTTTATAAAGCTGATTTAAGACAATGTCCATTGATACAAGTGCTATACAAATAAAATAGAATTGAATTATGAAGTTTTTTTATGTTGCTCTACTCTGGCTTACTCATTAATGATAAATTTATACATTTTATATATTGAACTTGGGGGCACGGTGGCTTAGTGGTTAGCACGTTCGCCTCACACCTCCAGGGTCGGGGTTCGATTCCCGCCTCCACCTTGTGTGTGTGGAGTTTGCATGTTCTCCCCGTGCCTCGGGGGTTTCCTCCGGGTACTCCGGTTTCCTCCCCCAGTCCAAAGACATGCATGGTAGGTTGATTGGCATCTCTGGAAAATTGTCAATAGTGTGTGATTGCGTGAGTGAATGAGAGTGTGTGTGTGTGCCCTGCGATGGGTTGGCACTCCATCCAGGGTGTATCCTGCCTTGATGCCCGATGACGCCTGAGATAGGCACAGGCTCCCCGTGACCCGAGGTAGTTCGGATAAGCGGTAGAAGATGAATGAATGAATGAATGAATGAATATATTGAACTTGCTTTGTGACAATGTCTATTATATATACAAAAATGAAATTAATGGAATATGTGTGTATGTTTCACATTCTGCCTTCCTGTTTGGATGATAATGGTGATTAGGGACAGGGAGGAGCATCTCAGTAGGATGTGGATCTATTAGCGAAATCCCCAACAAGCAGATTATTGACACACAGCTAAGTAGACAGGGTTCACTTGTAGAGACAAGCACTGAAGATGAGGATGAGGATAAGGATGAAGACAAGGAGATGCACCACACAGTCAGTGAGAGCTACTGTCCTCCAGCTGTACTAGCACTCGAGGTGATGGACAGGGAGATACGGAGAGCCGTGGTGACTATTAGAGCAGTGAAAGCACACAGGCTGGGTGATAGATGAAGCTCGCTTAATGCCTTCGTGTCGTGTACATTCCTTCTCTGACAGATTAGGAGTGTGACATTAAAATGGAAATTACTTCCCTTGAGCTTGACGAGGCACTCTGTGTAACCTCTGACCTCCCAGCGAGACCACATGCCGACCTTTTAGAGAAGGAACTGGTCATGGAGAAGTTGGCGGATGAGGACAGACACGTGATGTTCGGCATGTGGACAAACTCAATTTTCCAATAGCACTTAATCCTCCAGGCAGGACAGCATGCGCAGGATGAGTTCAGCTCATTGATCAGACCTAATTGTACTCTGCTTTTAATATGTGTGTTCTGGAGCTGAGTAGTGACGCTGACCACTTTCTTTAGCTATACTATACATATAAAAATAGAAACATGTTAAATGATGAAACACTATTTACTGTGTAGAGTATACACTTGTACACTTGCTTAATACGCTGTTTAAAGTTTCCACATTAAAGTGTACACAAAATATGGAAATTTTAAAGCCAACTGCCAGTTGATGTAATCATGTTATAGTATCTGAATAATCAGCAGCCTCACTTTAACTCTCTCTCTCTCTCTCTCTCTCTCTCTCTCTCTCTTTTTTTTTTCCTTATTGTTAGTCTGAAGAAGCCTTTAGTGAAATTCTTTCTTCACATATCCCAACTTTGGCAGTTGGGGTCAAAGCAGCCATGATACAGTGACCCTGGAGCAGTGAGGGTTAAGGGCCTTGCTCAAGGGCCCAACAGTCGCAGCTTGGCAGTGCTGAGGCTTGAATCCCGATCCACCAATAAACAACCTTCTTGCTGCCCATTCTGTTGTCTTTTCTCCCTTTCTTGCTGCCCATTTCTTACTCTTATTAATTTCATTTCTTCATCCCTTTCCTATTTTGCACAGTTCCGACCCATTTTTTAAATATTATCCATATTTTATATTTCATTTAAGAGCTTTAAAAAAACTGAAAACACCATTATTTTATTTGTTTATTTATTTTTTTTTGAAAATGTATTATTTATTTATTAGATTTATCTGTATCAGTCTTTTCCTGATGGCTGTATAACAGGTGAGCAGAGGAGGAAGTATCAGAAGAGTTGCATGATCTCACTGAGCTTCATCTGAAACATTCATTTTTACGTGACTGTAAATGAGAGCTGTGTCCCCAGCGACTCCTGCCCACTCCTCCGTGTCTCATATCTGTCCATTGTCACTGTTTCTCTAACTGGGGAGATGAGCGCACTGACACAAGTCTATCAGTTCTGATGGCAAGCAGTTAAAAAACAGGGAAAAGGAACGAGTGAGTGATGTAAATGAAGAAATAGATCTGGGCATAGCTGAATTCCCTGAACAACTCTGAACCCTTCTTTAACATCTGTCACACTGGAGGCGTTTCTCTTATCAATGAGCCGACACCAACATCTATAATTAATTACATCATTTACATCACACTATTGACTAAACAAATGCAGAAATGCATAAACAGTCTTGAGTCAATAGATGGAGTCATATTTAATCATGTTCTATAATGATCACTCTTCCTTTAATGCAATAAGAATTTTCATCAGATGACTGCAATAAATCCTGTGTGTGTGTGTGTGTGTGCGTGTTTGTGTGTGTGTGTGTGTGTGTGTGTGTGTGCCTTTGAGTAAATATGATGTCATATGGTGACACTGACATTTGGCTAATCAGTTAACATAAGCTACTCCCCTTTTTAGTTTTGTAATTAGTGACTTTAATGTCATTTAATATTTAAGTTTTTATTCTAAATGATCAATCCCTGATCAAACAATCTCTCATTACCTTTGTTTGTCTACCTTTATTTGATTATAATTTGTTTCAAACTTGGTTATAGTTAATATTTAAACTAATAAAAACTAGTTTTTTTTTCATCCATAAGCATTTCCTTTGGAACTATTAACTCCTTACTACCAATACTTTGTTTTGTCTGCATTCTTGACAAAATTATTTGAAATTTGTGTTTATGTTTTGATATGCAAATTATCATGACGATTTAAGAATTTTCAAATTACTCTCTGGCATCATGTAGCCACTTCTAGTGTGTTAACATATTTTCTTCTGAAAAGAATTAGCAACACAGCATCCATCACTCAGCAAATTCAGGATGGGTGAAAATCCACACGCTTCTCTTTATGTGGAGTGGCAGGCGAAAAGTGGGTGTCAAAAAATGCACTGGATATTTGCCGTTTTGTTTATCAGACGAAAGAAGGAGGAGTAACATGTCATTGCCTGTCGGTGCACCTTTTTATCTGCTGTTTAAATGGGCCAGGGGATTGGAGAGTGAAGTTTATTTCCACACACACACACACACACACACACACACACACACACACAACCACACACTCCCTCCGACTGTGAAACCATTTAGAGCCAAGCGTGAAGGAGACATTGCTGTGGCACCAGAGACGCCGCTTCAAATCAGCTCCTGAAATGTCTGGCTGTTTGGGTCACGTCTAAATGCCAATCACAGAGACACGCTGCTTATTGTCTCTTTATGTTCTACTATAGTGTGTTGCTCCTGTCTGCTGCTTTTGTCCCAAACATGCAGGATATTTTCCTCCTCTAAAAAAACCTGATAATATTCTGGTCATGCATTTCGTGAATTCATGAATTACATTTAAAGTGCCAGAAATAAAAAGAAAATTTAGTGGTTTTCTTCCATTCCCTTAGTGTTATAGGCACAATACATGCACCAGTGGAAGAGCATAGTGTATAGTATAAAATTTGGGACACAACTAGAAGAGATACAATATTTAATAACTCATGCGATTTACATATTCAAATAGAGTTAAAATGTCAACAGACAGAATCAAATCACATCATTTCATAAAGTCATTTCATGGCTACTTTAAATCAGAGTTCGCATCTAAATACCACGTTGTCTCCACACAGTGTATTATAAATAACCAATGGAGATCCGTGTAGGTTAACAACTGTCAGTGTTGTTGTGGCGCTAAAATCTATTGAATGACACAATTTTTTTGGACACCTCTGAGACTCTTGGGAATTCCTTTCCCAAACAATCAGATGACAAGGCAACGTATTCCTGGGGCCTCCAATTCATCAGGGTCAGAGGTTAATGACTTTGTGTTTACCGCCTAACCTGTCCTTTGATAAAAAGCGCTTCCCTCCCTGCTGCAGGGCTTTTATTGCTTAAAGACACTTGGTGTAGCAACAGGAAGCAGGAATGCAACACTGGCCAGGACTTTTGTGAGAAGCTGGATGGTGAGAACTGCTAATATTTATTCATGATAAAGAGAAAGTGCTGGTGTGTTGGCACAGGCTACTTCATTTCCATGTACTTATAGACTGTTTGTCTGAATCACAGGCTCTCTGTCCTTCACACAGTAGAGTCATTGATTCTCCTGACAAATAGCAATTTTATTTTTGCACATTAGTCTACAAAAGATTTAATTAATGAACATGAACATATCACATCACTGTAATTTTGCCTTTTTGTTTTGCTTTATTTTGCAGATACCTCTGTAGATACCTCATCTGGAATTTGCTCCCTGTTGAACGGTGTATTGTGATTACATTTTTAAAAAATGCACAAAATAACTACACAATTGACTGTTTGACTAGTTTTAATACTAGCTACACACATAGCTTACAATTTGGTCAAATCTTTTGTTTATAAATAATAATGTAGTCATAAGCACATGAGCATGAACTATAATGTTTCTATTTCTAATAATAATATCTATAATTTTTTCATTAGATTCAAAATGTTGACAAAATGTTTTTGAGACATCGCAGATTTGCACTCGCTTTTGTAATGCTGTGTGCATCCATTAAAAATACTGGATATATTCTGAATATATGAGTTGTGTGTGTGAGTGTATGTGTGAAATAGAGTAAGTGAGTGTGAGAGAAGACCCCTGAGCAGATTTCTACTCAATCACCTGTGTACTAACAGGATGAAGATAAGAGTGATTGAGACTCGCAACTTTGCATACAGGACACATCGACCAGCAGCCTCTTAAGCCCCACACAAATGTGTTTCTTCTCACAAGATGATGCCCATATCTGATGTCTGTTCCAAGGCTGCTAATTCAATAGTGTGACAAATTGTCAAAAGGCAAATATGCTGTAGTTTTAAATGTGAACTCCAGAGTCTGGTTCACACATTTATTTTATTACCTGTTTAACGCTTCATCTTTCAACACATATCACACGCTGCTGAATTCTGAATTGTGATTGGTTAGAATGTGTTGATTTGTTTTCTGGAATTGCAGCCTTAGCAAACCATGTCCTTATAAATCCTACTCTGTGCAGTGGGGCATTGTATTGCTGGAACTGGTTTGGGCCACTTGCGCCCCTTTCCACCAGAAAGAACCTGGTGCTGGTTCAGAGCTAGTGCTGGTGCTGGTTCAAATTTGGTTCCACTGGTGAGCCTTCTAAGAACCGGTTTGCCTTTCCATGGGCTAGAGAGCCATCACCGAGCCAAGTCTTACATCACTGAATTCAATGTTATACAGCAATGTTAGCGCAACAGTGGCAAACACAAACACAACATCAACAATGGCTGTTAATGTGCGGGGAATCCTGATTTAAAATGATTTAAAAATGGCAATAACAACGTTCTCGTTTGTCTTGTTGGTCACAGTAGCCCCACCCCCAGCCCCTGATGCAAACGGTTATTAGGTCTAGACCAGCAATATTTTGGTGCTACTTAAGAACCACTTTTCCTGGTTCAGAGCCAGTGCTTTGGGTGTGGAAAAAGACAGAACTGATTTTAAATTAGGCTCTGGCTCTGAACCAGCACTCAAACTGCCTTGGTGGAAAAGGGGCATTGGGTCCAATAAAGGCAAATCTTAATTCTACAGCGTGCAAGACTTACTAGGAAATCATGTCTATCCAAGGAAGTCCCACATATGAGCGTGAAGATCAGATGTCCATATACTTTTAGCCATAGTCCACTCTGAAAACTATGCTAACAGGTAGTGCATTATATTCATAAGAAAATTTAAGTGTACACAAATGCACACTTTTTCTGAATAGGTAGAAAAAATAATATTAAACAGAGTATTTTTCTTCTATGTGGCACCAGTGGGCTTTTCCCCCAATAAAAGTGGAGAAATCTTACAGTTTAATTGGTTAAATAGGTACAGAGAAATGGCACATTTTTTGCTCCCCTAACAAACTGCAGTTGTCTAAGAGGAATAAAAGACTTGAGGAAAATCTTATCTAAATAAAATAATCTAAATTATCTAAAACTAATCAGCTTTTGGGTTTGTATGTTACTATGTTAACATAGTAACAGTAACAGCATGAGAGCATAAGCTTTAGTCCTTATTTATTTATCAATAACAGAGCAGAATGTTCTATGCATTGCTCTGTGCTGAAGTGCTGATAACAGTAATTATGATTTAACAGGTGTAGATGGCATGGTTAAACAGTTCCACAGTTAAACATTTAAACAGTTAAACAAAGCCCAAATCAAGCAAGACCATATTGTAAAAGTAGTGCACTAGAGGTGAAGCAGTTCCATATTTAAACAGCTGTGTGTCAACAAGTGTCCCTCTCTGGAATGACCTCTTGTCTTTAGCTCTGTTTGACCATTGCTCCAAATCACACATCTCCATCTGAGTTAAATACAACTGACATCTTAGTTTTTACCTCCTGATTTGGTCTAACTTCATAAAATGGTGTCTTGGTCACTGGGTTAATACTTCAGCATATTCGACATATTAGATTTTTGTGTAGTGAATAAAATATATGTGAAATAACAAGACAATCCAAGCATACAGAGAGAAAAAACAGGATTTTTCCACAAAAACCCATAACATAAATAATAAAACATGTACTGATCTGATATTTACATCTTCCTACAACCTTCTGTTTTAACTACAGAAATTTATAAGCACCCAGCTGAGTGTATTAGCTTACTTTACACAATTATATGCACATTATTTGAAAGTATATAAGCATAAAAATCGTTTTTCTGACGTTTTTATTACAGCCCTGACAGGAAATCACAAATCTTAAAAATAAGGGAAATATAAAATGAAACATAAAACATGTACTGAAAAGATAAACTAAAATAATATTTAAAATAATAACAAATTAAATATTTTAAACAATGATGCACCACACAAAATACTGTAAATGAATATTCAGTAATATGTTTATTACTGAACAATTTTACTGATACAGTAGGTTAAAACACTCTGAATTTTGATTACTTCTAACTCACAAGACTGTGGTTTGTGAATTCACAAAAAAAACGTGAAAGTAATAGCAAATGTGTCTTTGCCATCCTGAGTCCTTTCCCCTTTAGTGACTTGGGGAGAATTTAATTTGATTTTGGCTTCGGTGAGAAAGCAGATTTTTTATTATTTTTTTTATGGTAGACCAGCTGCTCCAGCACTTACATACACAAATCATAGTCGGTTTGTTTCCTAATTATAGTTTTCATCCACAGGTTAGTTTGTGTCAAACTCTTTTTAGTGAGAGAATCCAGTTCATCACTGAGCTGCTGTCATTTATCTGTTTTCACTCCCACACTTCACACACCTCACACACCAAGCCCTAACGAATAGCCAGAGAAAAAACACACACACAAAAAAGTCAATTCAACTTTGCAGAAAACTGAGGTGGAACTCGAGCATTGTGTCATTTTGAATGTGTGTGCGTTAAAAACAGGATTTGATGCAGCCTGGTTATGCTGGAGATCGACTGCTCGAGTCGCACTGGAATCGATACGCCTTCGGCACAAACACACAAAATAAAAAGCTCGTTCATGGGCGTCTGAGATTCTCCTCCACCTCCACAGCCCACATCGATGGCAGAATTGAGCGCTTTGGGCTCTTTACTAGGTGGATAATCAATGAGGCGAGAGGGTGAGAGCTGCTGATTTACTCCATCTGCAGGTTCCTTACAGTTCTAAAAAGATGAGGGTATCATTCAGTGTGATTTTTAATGTACTACACAAAATATAGTCTGGAGGAATAGATGCGACATAATGCAAAACCAGTTAGTCAAATAAAAACAACAACAACAATTATAATTGTAATAATAATAATAATAATAATAATAATAATAATAATAATGATAACCAATTTTCCTTTTTTGCTGATATCGTACTTTATAGGAATTTTTAACCTGTTAAAAAAGATTTAAGATAAATCTGACTATAATTTCCAAGTGACAAGGAAAGGTAATACACTTTTGCATCTATTGTTTTGCATCTATTCTCCATTGACAGGATTTCTAGGATTTGTAACTGATAACTCTGAAGGTAAAGCAGTGTGATTTAGTGTGAAAAAATCGGTCTGTTGACCCTTCTCAGATTGAATTTAGGAGCATGCAGGCCAGCAGTTGTAGACATGATGGATTATTGTAATGACCACCTCTATGGCCTTTTTGTCATGTTTAAATGGCAATAAATTTAACTAAGAAGAGGCCGATTGAACAAAGCGGGGTTCACGGGGAGCTGCTGTGTTTGAGCTGTAAATAAAACGCACCTCATTACACATGCACATATTAAAGTCCTGCTGATCTGCACGATTTAGACTGTTAATATTTAATCTGTTTGGAAAAGAGTCTATCATTACCATCTCCATGTGGCAAATGAATCAATATTGGAATCAGCAATGTGTTGTACAGGTCTAATTTTTCCACAACGTACAAGCAAACTGAGTTTTATTGAATGGTAAAGCTAGCATCACATTAAACGCTCTCTCTCCTAATGAGGTAAGGTGATCTTGACTTCATGATGCTTTTCATAATGTAGTTTATCAGCCATGTTAGCTGTCTAAAGCTTCTTAGATTTGCACTGGAGCTACTAGGCTAATGAAGCTAAAAAGAAACGGAAGTGTATAGCCTCCCATTAGCATGATGAATTAATCATCCCAAATCATCAATCAGCCTAGTAGATTTGTCCTACATCTCCTATAGACTCGATGATGACATTCTGACACTGTATAACACATCATACAATACACAATGACTGAATATGCACTGTATACACATTAAACACAGTCGAAGCCCCATCTCGATTATGAAGCATTTTCTTTATCAGCAACGTACAAAATCTGAACAAAACACCAAAAACTTTCCTGCTTGATCAATTACTTTTGTGGCAATTGGGACATTTGCCTTAATAATTAATAATTCCTTTAAAAAAATCATTAAATCATTAAATCACGAACATTTAAGTTTACTAATGAACACTACGGCTATTAACAAATTTATTAACTGCATTTGAATTTTTTATAGCATTTAAATTTGTATTTTCACAAACAAATAAGCAAACAAACAATTTATTTGATAAAGTTCTAACAAAACTATAAAAGAAAACTTAAATAATAATTCAGAGCCCTTAAGAGTAATTTAAAATTGAATTGAATTTAATAAATAAATTATTTTTTGCAACCTCTTAATGCACTGCTAAAATTTAATTATTTTTGTTTTTAATTATTTATCTTAAATTTGATAGTAAAAATAGAATGAATTGACATTATTATATTTTCTTATACATAAATAGATTATTATTATTATTGTTGTTGTTGTTGTTGTTGTTGTTGTTTTAATAAGTAATAGCCATAATGGAAATACTGTACTTCTGATGATAGATACAATCCATACAAAATTGCTCTAGAGTCCTGTATTAAAGTTGTAATTCACACCAGGACACACGAGGGGCTGCAGAATCGTTCACTCCATCCTCAGATTGTCAGATGTTTACAGCTCAATGGTGAAGGTGCTGTGAGTGAATTGGCTTTAATGTGCTCCACAGTATTTGAAATACATAAATATGTCAAGTAAAGGGTCCTTAATAGACCTGCTTTGGGCTGGCTATTGCGCCAGTATTGTTTCCTACTGATTAGGGCAAAAACACACCCTGAGGACCTCCCATCTCCAAGCCATTTAATCAGCATTAGCTTCCTTTTAGCCTCTCTTTAATCTGCTTTTCCTCCAGGTATTTTGAATAAATCAATAAGAATACATGATTGCCTAATGATTTTCGGAGGCCATCTCTTCGACCACGGCTACATGATTTAGAATGACTAATTCCACTTTTTACCATTGATCCTGCTCCATCGAAGACATGCATCCTTGCCAAATGGTGTCTAGAGGGAGGGGGAGAGAGGGAAGGAGGGAAGAAGAACAGATAGAAAGCCGTTCACAAGCAGTACACAAGCCTACTAGAAATGTGGTTCTGCTTGTATCCTTGGCCTGTAAACATTTATATTAAAAGATCTGTTTTTTTACAGCGAGGAATGTAATACTCTAAACAATCAACTAATCAATTGAACATTTTACTTCAGTGTCCAGTTGAAGTCTTTCCTCCTGAAGGTCTGAACAGGAGCATCTCTTGTAGATGGACATCGTAATCACAGTTGAAAAGCTGATTAATTATATAGCATCCACTGGCTGTCGGATCCTCATTAGCTTTCTGCTGCTCTTTCACTTTACCTGAGCACAAAGACACCATGAAAACCTTCTCACAGCTCAGTTTCAGACACTGCTTGTGGTGTATTTGCAGTGGATATGCGTGTTATAAAGGAACAGCTTGGCTAAAATTGAAATGTACGCAAATAGTACAGAATTGTAGGCAATCAGTTTTTACTTCTTTTCCTTTGTATTGCAGCTATGAGGTTTATAGAGATGACAAGTAAAGAAAGTTCGCAGCTGCCAGCTTATAGTCTCAGTATTTCCACTCTTTAGAATTAAGTAAGAATTAAACACTCTCTGTCCTGCAAACAATGACTAATGTATTAAATGCATTGATTAGCATCCCACACATTGACTAGCATGCCAAATATTAGTGGATGCAATGCAGGTGATTTCCAAAGAATAATTACGTAAATGATGGCACATGCAAAGTCTCAAGTCATATTAAATTGCCTGCACAATCTCTGTTCATGAAGTGATTTATAGGGTGTGATAAATCATAATGGAGCTGATAAATGAATCCCCACAAATTGCCAAAGAGGTAGCAACGTCAAAAATTTCACATTCTTTGGTATTTCTTAATATTTCTAAATAATTTTTAATAAATATAAACATTAATAATTAGAATTAATATTAATATAATTAAATTATACAAATTATTTATTAACATGTATTATTATTTAAACACAAAGTTAACAAGACAAAATCCTTTGTAGAACATGTTTTGTGGCTTTGTGGCACACACACACACACACACACACACACACACACACACACACACACACACACAAACAGGCCTTTCACTAATCCTTCTCTTTGCATTTCCTAAGTGGCTGAACCAGCAAAGCGGTTAAAAGTCACTTCCTGTGTGCCCCACACCATCTTTTCCTCTCTTTCTCATCCAGATTAGCCTATGTTAGTTTGTTTACCCTGAGAGTAAACTTATTAACACAGTGATGTCAGATTACAGGAAGAATGAGCTCCAAATCAAAGAACTGAGAAAAAAATTTGGTTTCCCCGTACCATGTTACTATGTGTTCAGAAATGTTAGTGGTTTTGTGTCTGGTCTAAACTCCACGCGTGATAAACCACCCTGCTTATTATTTCCTGTGAGTTTTAAGAGTTGGGACAGAAATGAGTTTAGAGCAGCCAAACAAAGGATCTCAGACAGTTGCAATGAACTGCCCTTAGCAGCCCTTAGCCTTTTTCTCAACCATAGCTTTTTAATCAAAATTACCTTGTAATGGGTGTTTGAAGAGATTACTTTGAATAACATCAGCCGCAGTTTAAATGGATTAAACAGAATGAAAAGCTGCTTGGGAAAAGTGGCTCATTGTAAAGCATGAGAAATGGATGAAAATCTTGAATATGTTTAAAAAAAAAACAAGAAAAAATGCAGAATAAAAAGGTTAGACTTGTTGGGAATGCAAATCACCCCAATCTCATTTTATGCTAATAAATAAATGGCAAAATGTTTCAATGTATTCTTGTCTTGTTACAGGCCGGCTAAGAGCTTCTAAATCCCTACCATTTACCAAATTAAACTAATTTAAAGTGCTTCCAAAAGGCACATCTGCAGTCTGACGTGGGTCCCCGGCCCGGACTGGGCTTCACCATGCATTCTGTGTCCCATTGATCCTTAAATAGTCATGCCTGTCAGGCAGCCATATCAACCATTATCATTCTAATTTTACTGCCTTTCTTGCTCGCTAATCTAATTTGCAACGATGCTGGAGCATTTCGCGAGGCCACAGCACTTTCTTCAGAATTTCAACAAGGGCATTAAAGCACCCCAATTTACATTAATGAAGTGCACATTTAATTACAGGGGAAAAGAGGGGAAATGGAGGGCTCTTGAAGATCAGTGATGACTCGGATATGATATGGTGTGCCGGGAGATTCTCACTCTCTCTCTCCCTTTCTCTCTCTCTCTCTCTCTCTCTCTCTCTCTCTCTAGCTTTTGTTGTGGATGTTTTAACCCCCCCTTGTGACACCACACTCATTTGCTTTCTATTAGCACAAATTAGGTTATTGGATCATTCTAATCAAATGATCTCAGTCAAAGTTATTGCTTTATATGTTTCTTTTCAGGAAACAGGCAGGAAAAAGTTAAATAAAATAAAAAAATTATATAGTTTTAAAATAATGGGAAATTCATTCATTTATACCCATAAATATTAGTAAGTCATCATCTAATTCTTCTTCTTCTTCTACTACTACTACTACTACTTCTAATAATATTAATAATAATAATACAAACATTTTCATGTGATAGCTGTCTTTTCACTTTTTACTGTGTGTGTTTGTGTGTGTGTGTGTGTGTGTGGGGGCTTTAAATCTCTTGTGATAATAGTTGTAAAGCATTCTCTGATTTTGAAAGGTGCTAGATAAATAAAATATGATTAAAATTTCATCAGTTTCAGATTCCAGACTTGTGTTACATGTATGTGTGTTGGAGTGCTGATATCATTTTTATTATGAAATTTAATAACATCTGTAAAGATTAAAATATATATATATAAAATTGTTCTCAGACATTGGACTCTTTGGCAGTGCTGAATCCGTCCTCTGTTTTCCTCCTTCTGTGCTCTGTCTTCAGCTTGGATTTGAATTGGACTAGATTGTCTCTTGCCCCCTTTTTCTTTAGCTGTGAGCTTTGGGGAATAAGGGAGGTGGGCCAACACTGCTGACCCAAACCTCCTCCGAATAAGGAAGGCCAGACTCAGTTTGGGTGGCACGGACAAAACATGTTTTCACCAAGGCTCCCAGTCTCCGAGGAGGGGACGGGAGGGAGGGGGCGGAGCACATCCCAGCGAAACAATCTCACCTCTTTAATATGAAAAGGCTAAGTTATAAATTCATCTATTTGCTCTTTTCTGACCCAGGGCTTTCAGGGAGCCTCCTGCTAGGAGGGGCGATCCGGACACAATGCATTAGCCTGTCACAATATTGAGAAAAATTCGAAATGGGGGAAGAAAGACCACCAGATGCTTTATTGTCTTTGCCATTTTCCACATAATTAGCCAGGAAGAAAGTCTGGCTGCACGGTTCTGAATGAACTTGAGGGCCAAGAAGCTTGGTATAGCAACCTCCACCCTCTCCTGTCCTGTCCTCCTGTTTCTCCGTCCCCATCCCTGAGTCCTGGGCCCTGGGTCAGCCTCCTCCCATAACCAATGCTGTGCAAAGTTTAACTGTGCGTGACAGATGGCCGTGAAATTTGTTAACACACAACAAACCGGGCTCTCTGAAGACAATTTGGCTGCCCCATGCTGACTGTTGGTGTAGCTGAACAGATTAGAGGGAATCAATCTGTTAACGCCTTCACCGCATTAAGCGTGACTTTAACTGCACCCTTCAGGCTTGCTGCAACTCTGCATCATGGCTCCTGGTGATATTTAACATTCAGATTGTGGCACAATTAAAGCAAAATTAAAGTGGCCTAATTTGCTTTTGACAGGAACAAATGAGAACATACAGTCTGAAAAATCTCCAGTTTAATAGTGCCAGTTGTACAGGGATGTACTAAAATCGTTTATGTTTACGTTTACCAATCAAGCCTAATTTCTATAGGTTTTTAATTAATTATATATAATTATATACAATAATTTTTGGAGTAAATAATTTTTACCAGCAAGAATTAAAGTATAATAGCTTTTTTATTTGCTAAATCTGAATTTGGACTTTATGGTTTATTATTATTATAATTAATAATAAATTGAATAATTTATGCTGTAATTTGCATTTTACTTAATTAACACATGATTTTTGGTAAAACCTTATCAAATGAATCAAATGCTTACCAGTCTGGTGAATGGTGTAATCTGTGTATTTCAGTGTCTTTATCTGACAATTTCTTTCTTTATTTACTTAACTGGGACAATGCACATTAATTAACAGCATTATAAATACTGTTGTTAATTAATGTGCATTGTCCCAGTTAAGTAAATGACCTTTCATATCAAACTACACAAATTAAACATATCTAATACTTTCAGATTTTCATATGTTTAATTTGTGTAGTTTGATATGAAAGGTCATATCTGATGTACTATGTCTTGAAGTATGTATGATATTTAACTAGGTTTAATCTGAAGTATCAAATTATTAGGCTCATTTCTGTAGTTTTGCATAAGAATAGAATATTCTCTGTATACGTTAACAAATAATAGTTGTGGATTTTAAGTACACTATCAATATATATTGTGCTAATATATGTTAAGCTGGCATTTGCTTTGCATTAAATATATATATATATATATACACAAAAAAAAGAGTTTCGTCTGTTATTTTGGTGAAAAAAAAAATCAAATAAGATGTAAATAGTTTATTGTAGTATAATTTATCCCCAAACAATTGTTAACTTTGAGTAGCTCACTGTTTTGCATCATGTGCTTTTCCTAGAAAATTGCCATTTGCTGTAGAAATCCCTCATTGTTCCACACTGACAAAAAAAAAAAAAAAACACGAGTCAGTTGGATTGTTTCACTTCTGTTGCACTTTGGTGCACCGTTTCAAGCTGGACACTTGGTGCTAATCTCATCACCAGTGCAGGCCCTTCACAAAAGCTCTGGTGAGGGGGAGGCAAAGGAAGTAGCAAGAGAAAAGGCATCTTAAGTTATGTGTGCATGAATCAAGAGATCCATTAAATCTATTGCACCGGCTTTCCTTGGCACTCCATACATAAGCACCCTTGCCTAAATTCCGCCCCATAGTGAGTCAGTGAAAGGGAGCAAGGATGAATAGCGCACTTTATTAGAGCATGCCATGAGCAGTCAAACAGCAGTGGCGGGCCCATTCATCGCCCCCTCGGCCCCATTATTAAAAGGGGCTTTACGGAGGGCTTGTAAAAGTGTTTTCTCCTCGGGGGGCCTGCATAGTAAAAATTGAAGTCAAATTAAAGCCCCGCTGAGCAAAGGACTGTGGGTGGGCTGACTCGAAGACACAGCAGCAGCAACAGCGGCAACAACATCGCTGATGTCCCCATTCCCACCAGTCGTAGCACGACCCCTGGGCCAGGCCACTTTTATTCGGCTGACAGCTTCATGAAGGACAGGAACACAAAGTCGTACATGGCATGAAATCGGCCACAAAAGCCGAACGAACGGCCGAACAATTCCCAAAGCAGTTTGTGATCAGAGAAGCACTGAGCAGCCACAAGAAACAGATGTTGTGCCACCCGGAAGCCATAATATTAGAGACGTAGAAATAAAGTAAATAAAAAAGTTAAAAAATGAGTAGTAAAGTTGAGTAAAATGTTTAAGGGAGGAGCAAAGATTTAACCAGCAAGAGTCTGAGGTAAAAGCCAATGAATAAATTAGGGTCTGCTAACAACACAGGCATAAAAGGCTGAGGAGGTTTGAATATGCTAAAAAGGTTTTTGGAGTAGAATGTCACCCTGCTCCCTTTGCAGCTGTAACACTTTACACACAATAGCCACTCAACAGATGGGAGTCTTGGGTGTAAAATAAAAAGCTCAGTGTTCCTTAGTTATGGAGAGTCCCGCCCTCAGATCGCCCTCACCATCCCACCACTTTGGCCGTCTGCCCCTGCAGGTGTCTTCTGAAATATAGAGGAGCGATAGAGTGCAAATGCACTGAGGAAAGGCACCATTGTTGTATGTAGAGGAGCTGTGACTGTAGATTAAAGCCCAGAAAAAAAAGTTCTTCAGCTCTGAAAGTGAAGCTTTTATCATGGAGCAAATTGTGTTTAAGTATGCGTAAACTCAAAAGCATGATTTCTGAGTTTGATGGTGTCCTCAGTCGACTAATTCCCATTATATTCTTTAATAAAAGAAAATTAGCATCTTGGAGATTTCTTCAGAGCGTATAGATCTGCATTAAAATTCACAGTCACTTGTTATAGTAACGTTATGCTTTAACACTTTTGGATGCTATTTGAATAATAAATTAAGTAAAGATGAGTTAAAAAACAATTTGAACAATTTGTTTGAATGTTTGTAATTTGACATTTTTTTTCTGTATTTGACATGAATATAAGCAAGATATGTTATAGTGATGTGTTTTCTTTCTGAAATACCAAATAATCTACAATGTTCTATATTAAGTGTTTTAGTAAGAAGCGACAGAAGAAGTAATCAATTAAGTGACAGTTTTTCAGGCTTTAATTGTCCTAAATATTATCTCTGTTTAGTGGTTTAGAATGGGAACTTAAATTAAGGTTTCTGTTGTAAGCTTAGCAGGAAATGCATGCTTTCTTTTGGTAGTGTTAATGAGAATAAAGTGAATCACCCAACCCCTAATGGGTTTATTATAACTTTGTAACTACTAAATTAAGTTAACATTTACAAAAGGTATTTGATGTGTAATTACAATGTCATTTTTTTTAACCAACACATATTCTTTACGTACAATACTGCATCGTTTCGATTTGAGATGTTTTTATTTATTGCAAGTGTTACATTTTCTAATTCTCCTGATAGATAAATTAATAATTAATAAATGTAATAATTATAAGCCATAACAAGAAGGCAATTTTAAGATTGAAATTTGAAACTGAATTTAATAGAAAAATATTGAAATCTCATCATAGGAAATACTCGACAACTCTGACTTTATTCAAGATATTTTCACTTAGTAAGATGTCAGATTTTGCAGTATAGTAAATAAACATGATTATACTGTCATAATACTAATTATATGTTATATATTATTATTTTTAGTAAAATTACTATGAAGACATTTTATATCAGTGTTATTAGTATGGAAATATTGCCTGATTATAGAATGTACCTAAATATAAATCAGTTTCATCATTGCTCATATTGCTTTATGACATCCACCTGTTGAACAGAATGTCATACTTAACATTGTAACCGAATACAGATAAGAAAACACCCATGATTTTATTTGTACAGTCACAACTGGAAATACTGGAACAGCTTACGTTTTTGATTTTTAATCATATATGAGATAATAGATCAGAATTTCAGCTTTCTGTTCCTGATATTTATATCTTCCTGTACTTTTGGCTTTTCCCATTAGGGGTCACCACAGCGAATCATCTGTTTCCACCTAACGCTATAATCGGCAGTCTCTACTCTTGCACATATTACCTTTATGCCCTTATTTAACACATCCATATATCTCCTATTTGGACCTCTTCTTGACCTCTTACCTGGCAGCTCCATCTCCAACATCCTTCTACCAATATAACCATTTCCCTCCTCTGCACATGTCCAAACCATCTCAATCTATCCTCTCTGACCTTGTCCCCAAAACATCCAACCTGAGCTGTCCCTCTGATGTGCTCGTTCCTAATCCTGTCCATCCTCGTCACTCCTAAAGAGAACCTCAACATCCTCATCTCTACTACCTCCATCTCTGCCTCATGTCTTTTCCTCACTGCTACAGTCTCTAACCCACACAGCATACTGTAGCTATTCTCCTATGCACACCTTTCCTTTGATTCCTGCTGACACTCCTGATATTTATATCTTGATGTGTTAAACAACTTAGAACATGGCATTTTTTATCTGAACCCACCCATTGTTCAAGTGACCAAAAAATTTGGAACCTGTGACTGACAGGAAAACAACAGCAGTTGAAGAGAGAAACATTGTGAGAGTAACAGTCAGTGACATCACCAACACTCTCCACAGGGCAGGAGTGAATATACACTATATTTTCCAAATGTTTGTGGACACCCCACCAACGCATCCATATGTGATTCTGCTGCCAGAAATTTAGAAGCACACGATTGTACACATTGTCTTTGTATGCTGTAATTTCCTTACAATTTTTCTTCACTTGAACTAAGAGGCACAAATATGTTCCATCATGACATTCTGTGTACAAAGTGAGCTACATGAGGATGTGGTTTGCCAAGGTTGGAATAGAAGAACTTGAATGTCCTGCACAAAGCCTTGACCTCAACCTCACTGAATATTTTTGAGTTTAGCTAGAATGCCGACTGGACCCAAGACTTTCTCACCTGGCATCAGTGCCTAACCTCATTAATGCTCTTGTGGCTAAATGATCACAAATTCCCACAGCCACACTCCAAAATATAGTTAAAACCTTTCTAGAATAATAGAGGGTTTTTATAATAGCAAAAGTAGCAACAAATCTGCAATAGGATGTTAAAAAGCACATATGGTGTGATTGCAAAGATGTCCACAAACCTTTGGCCATATAATGTATCACAATCCACTGTTTAAAGAAGACCCTGAGAGAAGAAACATGAGCAGAAGTTATACCTCAAGATGCAAGCCACTCATCGGCAGTAACAATGAGAGACCAGATTGAAAATACAATTATGTGGTGAAAAGTTCTGGAACTGAGAATAAACTCTACTATCATGATGAGAATATCAAAGTGTGGGGAAAGAAAAGATCTACTCATGATCCAAAACTTTCAAGCATATTGGTCAAGCATGGTGGAGGTAGCATCATAGCTTGTGCTTGCATGGCTGCTTCCGGAACAAACTTGATAATTTTCATTGATAATGTAACTCATGATGTTTGCAGAAGAATGAATTCAGAAGTCTGTCAATTTACAGAGAAATGCATCCAATGAAAATGGAAGAAACTTCATCATGCAGTAAGACAATGACCGAATCACACTACCAGTATAACAAAGGACTTCATCTGGGGAAAAAGGACATGAACATTTTTAGACTGGCAATCACCAGATGAGCAGCATTTCACATCCTGAAGAGGGGCTTGAAGGGAAAAACAAACTACTCTAGAATCGAAAGAATCTTTAGTACAAACCTGGAAAAGCCTCACAAAAGAATAATGCAACAGATTGGTGATGTCAGTGGGTTGCAGGCTTGATTATTGCAAGCAAGCAATAAGCATCCAAATGTTAAGGTTTACTTATTTTTTAATATACTTTTAGAATGTTTTCACTTCGGTTTGAAGTTATTAAATGCATCTAGATGTATCTATTAAGAAAATAAAGCTAAAATTTTGATCTATCATCTCATATTCATCTTCTGCTCTGAAACTCAAGGTTTTCGGTGTATAGCAAAAACTAAACATTTTACTTGCTGACTTGTTTTTAGACACTCGTGAATGAAATACATCACTAAGCATTACATTCATTCATTCATTCATTCATCTTCTACCGCTTATCCGAACTACCTCGGGTCACGGGGAGCCTGTGCCTATCTCAGGCGTCATTGGGCATCAAGGCTAAGCATTACCTTCCAATAAATTTTTTAAATGTCTGTTTCAAATCTAGATTCTCAAGAGTGACTCATTGGTAACAAATAAAACAGTAAATGGTAAAAAATAATGGAAAAACGGCTGATCTGAGGTATGGAGATTTGTGCATAGCTTAGCACTAAAATGTGATTGAGGTATCACTGCTCCTGAGCTGATTTCATTTCCAAAATCCATCTCCTTGCTTCTGTCGAATCCATATTTGCGTTTATGTGAAAAGCACACTAAGAATATTAATACAGACAGGTCCATATTATGTATTTTACCTGGATGATGCCAGAGCTGATTTGTAATTTCACCATCATAACAAATGGCTGAAGAAATTGTTCAGGAAAGAGCGATTTTCACATTCATCTTGTGCACTTTTACTCACACTCTGTTTAAAGTGATAGATCTAATCTGTCTGTCCAGCCCTCACTGCTAAAGTGGAGCTCTATGGTCATAAATGTGGTTATTATGACTTAGCTTAAAAAAAAACCCAGCTGATCTCTTTCTCCCTCTCTATATTTCTTGCTGGTTTATGAATTTAACACTTTGTGAATAACATATTTTCTTTTCTGGATTTGTCAACATACTCTCACTGTACACATAAGAAAGTCAACGTCAACGTAGGGAACTATTGTAGAAACATGATGCCAAACATTATATCTAAACTCATGTCTATTTTTGGTCTACTTAGAGTTTAGATAAAAACAGCTGACCATTTATTGAATCAGTTTGCTGTTAATTTGACCATCAAGTTGAATGTTTGTTGCTTTTTCACAATCACTGTGTGTGTAGTAGCTCGAATAAGATTAAGACTACATAAATGTTAAAAAAAATATTTTTAAAAATTAATTTATGTAGCTTATTCTCCATGAACATCCCTCTTGCTATAGAAATCTTTTGCACTTGGATTAATATCTTTATTAGGTCTAGAAATATTTTGCATTTGCATTAATATAAACCTGTGATGTGAAGCTGCAGAACCATTCAAGCTGCTGTTACAGAAAATGAATTTTAGAATAATAAAATTAGAATAATCAGAATCCACTCGGAACTCAACAGATCAGCAGAATAAGGGTTTATTATTGTCTACGCTTGGATGTGACGCATATTTTGGTATGAAATTTCAGTTCCTTTTGTCACACAGTTTCATAGGTTATTATCTGCTGACTCTGCACCTCTGTGATTGTCATATCAAATTGGATTGAAAGATCAGTTTCTGAACACAGCAAAAGAATAATCAGTATGTCTGTATAAGTTGGGCATTAGTTTTTATTATGTAATGTATGTATGGGAAATATGACTATATGATAGCATATTCACTAAGATATATCGATAGGGTATGTCAATAGTAGAATAGTTGAAATACTCATTTGGATCAAAATATTCATCAGTTGTTTCATTTTCACAAACTACGCCAACAAACAAACAACCAAATAAATAAAATATTTATGCATGAGAATTATATTTAATGGTCTTAAAAAATCTACATGGCTTCATTCTCACAACAAACTCATTTAATTGTTTGCATAAACACTGTATATTAATCCCACTTGAAGAACTGTGATGGAATCCTATGCTGCATGGTAATGATAGATTTTGTTCTTCTGCAACTCCTCAAAAATGATGGCATTCAGCAGACCTGCAGTTGGCTTGTAAATAAAAAAATAAAAAAATAAAAAAAAAGAACTGCTTATTTAGACACATCGTCTACCAATTTGGCCAAGATATATTCATTATCCTATCCTGGCTCACTTGATTAAAGAGTAAGCCTCCATGACTGTCACCTCCACCCAGCATGACATCTTCTTTCCGGGCCGCTGTCTGAACGGAGAACCCTGCTGCTTCCCAGTTGCCTCTCCTGCATAGCTTGGATCATGTGACGGCGATTATTAATGGCTGCCGTCTATCCTCTATCCGCCACTTGACACAGCGCTCCAGCTGTCAGTGGGCTTGTGGGCTGTATGATTCTGGGGCTGGTGTGGTGCCAGTCCTAGGCCTGACCCATCCGTCATTGTCACTGGCGTCTGGGTGATGAATGGGCCGGTGAGGTGCAGTGTGGGGAAAGGCACAGGACCTTGCTCTCTCGCTTGATCCTGTCTCAGAGCTGCCCATGCCAGCTGAGACCCACGTTCAGTGGAGCCCATGAGGGAGCCCTCAGTGATGTTCATTGGTAAGCCCATTGGTCTTCATTGGGCTCATTGGTTTTAGACCACAATGAGACCCATATTGGGGTCTACATTAAAGCTCACAGTGAAGCACAGAGTGAAGCTCATATTGAGGTCTAAAGTAATAAAGCTCATGGTGGAGCACAGAGCGACGGCCATGTTAAAGCCCACAGTGAAGTGCACAGTTAAAGCCCACTGAGATGGCCATGCTAAATCATAAATACCCTATATTAAATACAAATCAGAGAGACATTAAGCAGTAAAGCACCTTTAAAAAAAGTACCTTTTTTAAAGATAAAAAGGTAAAGATTACCCTTTACCGTACTATGCGCTGCCATATACAGTATAATAAGTGCTTTAGATATAAAGTTTCTTCTTCTTCTTCTTCTTCTTCTTCTTCTTCTTCTTCTTCTTCTTCTTCTTCTTCTTACACCAAATTTATGTGTGATCCTGAGCTGTGGATTTGCATGTCCTTTTCATGTTCAGGTAGGGTTCTTCTGTGTTCTCTGGTTCACGCTCATCTCCTAAAAACATGCCAGTAGGTGAATTGAGGATGCAAAATTTCACCATGTAAAAGACATAATAAGTGAATGTGTGTGCATGCTGCCCAGCAATGGATAGAAATCCCATCCAAGGTGTATTCCTGCCTCACACCCAGTGTTCCCAGGATAAATCTGCATTCCCATATAAGTTCCAGACTCTAAGAGGCATGGGCTATGAGGGGTGGTGTCATGGAGTCATATCAAACTGAGAAAAAAGTGATCCCGATTTCTAAAGATGGCACACAAGTTTATGACATTAATGAAGAACTGAATGTGTTTTGAGCAACAGCTGGGCTGATCAGCTACATTTTACACCCACACACTATTACCTCTCTCTCTCTCTCTCTCTCTCTCTCTCTCTCTTTCGTACACAAGACCCTACGCTAATATAATTGTATTACTAATTATGCATTTAATTTAGTTATAAGGAGTGAACAGCTCCCTCAGTGACAGCTTTCACTGCTAAAAGCCAATTCGTTCCTGAGATAAAGAAATCTGATTAGCAAGAAATGCTTAGTTGAGAAATCCTTTTTCTGGATAATCCTATTTGTTGGCATTAACATCCCAGCTGTGGCTGATATTTGCCCATTATGAAAGAGTGTGTGCACTCACATTCAGTGTAATGGGAAGAGTACACACACACACACACACACACACACACACACACACACACACACACAAAGGCTTATGTCAACTTATGTCAGCTTATGTTTTGAGTTGAGCACCTGCATACAGATCAATAAAGTATGCCTTTTCTTTAAACAGTTGTGAAGTGTGGAGTATCAATACTGAGCTTGAGGAGGTAGCAGGATCTCCTAATCAATCTCTGAAATGTTTATATCAGCCATTGATTAGAAGCCTTTATTTGCAATAAGCCTTAATCAGATTACAAAAAAGCATGTCTGATAGACTGCAAACATCCAAAAAAGAACAGCTATTTATTCATTTCTATACCTACTTTGAGTTTGAAGGTCTCAATGACACTTAGAAGTTTGGAAGTGTAGTTTCGAATCTGCCCACTCACTTCAGTTGTGATTGGCAGTTTGTAATCATTGATATAATTAAGATTTCTGTAAGGAGACATATATTTAAAATTTATAGATTTTGTTTGGGCAGGACAACATTATTAATGGCAGAGCCTGAAGCACAGGCTTTCTCACTTGCCCTACATTAGCATGAGTCCATAACTGGCAGTTTAGTGTCCACATCCAGCATACCATCTTGTTTTGATCTTTTTGATCTCATCTTGTTTTGAGATGTTGAAGAACTACCTTTGTTCATCTGTTTTGGATACAGCAGGTGTGTTTACAGTGTGTGAGATGAGCACATCAGAGCTAATATCTTTAACCAGGTTTTTTCCAGATTTGTGAAACATGTCCATTACAACTACATCTCATGTCAGCATAAACAGGTCAGCAGTACAATGTGCCATTCTTTAATTAGTAAATAAAAAAAGTAAATGTATTGTATTGTTAGCAAAAAAAAGCTCTCATAAGAAGAATAAAATATCTCACAAAAATACCCGGAAGTGAACTGTAGCGTTTCAGAGACACACATGTGAACAGTGTACACATGATTGGCTAGGCGACACGGCTACGCTCTCTACACACTCGTAATAACAGTATTTAAATGGAAGTCATCCATAAGAACCCAGGGGGCCACACACAGACACACACACAGACACATACACACAGACACACACAAACACACACACGTGCAATGCTTTGATGAATTTAAATGTGAAAGTTCTCTGGTGTGTAGAGAGGATGGGGAGGGGGAGGGGCCAGCGTGGTCAGCCAGCGGAACACCAGTTCTCCTTTTCTGGGACCCCTCAAAGCCCCATCCCCAACATCCTCTCTTCCTCTCCATCACTGTCAATAAGGCAAACTGAGTGACTCTTTTACGTCCTTTAATTTACTATTTCAATGATTGCATAGCTCATTGCCTTGCCATTGTATCACTGATGGCTTTAATTAAGTTGGTATTAATCAAGGCAGGTGATATTTAATGTTTTTGGAAGAGCGAGAAAAAAAATGACTGGAACCGTCTCAAGATGGAGAATATCACTCGCAGTCACTTCGCTGAACAGGAGGTCACAGGAAGATTAATACGCTGTAAGGACAGGGGGTTAAAAAATAAATTTCCTGCACGTTCTGGCTCTTTGGTTTTCTTTTGCTCTCTTCATTTTTCCCCATCTTGAGACACTGGCCTCCCGCCCCATTCTTTACCTTTTGTTGATTAGTTCTCGCAGGATGTGAGACGACAGCGTGGAGAGGTCAGATGAATTATGACGGCAGCCTTTCAGAAGTGAACCCACACACACACACACACACACACACACACGCACGCACTATGAACACACAGTTACTGTGATCTACATGTGGAGCGCTTCGACTTTCCTTCAGCACCTTCTAATAATCTTTTGGCCATTGAGCTCAGTGCTTACTTGATGTCTTTATATCATAAGAGGGACAGGAGAATATTTCACATTGTCTCAAGGATACTTACTCATCTTAGATGCCTACATTTTTACAATTTTTCACAATTTATTTCAGTCAGTTTATCAGCCAAGACATACTTAATGCATTTTTTGACCTTCACAGAAAAACTCAAATCTCAAATAAAATCTTTTGATTAACAAAGTAACGTCTGGTGGTTCTGCTCCTCCTTGTATATTTCATTACATCATTTTTTTACCAATTGCAATTTTATATATAACTGTAAATTCATTACTACCCTAGTTTACATCTGTTTACGTATATTATCTGTACATATACTGTATACATTACATGGATACTGTTATACATGCAATGCACACACTGCACACAGAAATATTGCACAACTGGCACATATTTCTATTTTTCACACTTATGCACATAACAGCTGCCATTTTTTAAATAATCTCATAATGTGAAAATTTTACATAAGTCCAACTATATATATATATATATATATATATATATATATATATATATATATATATATATATATATTATATATATATTATATATATATATATATATATATATATATATATATATATATATATATATATATATATATATATATATATATATATTAGATTATTTTATGTAATGAATTTATTCTGCATTTTTACAGCTTGTATTTTTCTTATTAAATATTTAACAATTTGCATAGTGTAAAATATTATCATTTAAAATAAGTATTTGAAGATTTATATGGGTATGTGTGTAAATATTATGGAATATATTTGGCTGAGCTTGAGCAATTGGCTATTGACTTATTTTTGCACTAAAGCACACATATAATTGTAAATTTATCTTTTTCCCTTCAAACAATTAGAATAACAGCTAACCGTTTAATGTGAGGTTACATTTTTGTTAGAAATCTGGATTTTTTTTTTGCAGCTTTAAGTAAAATGTTATGGCTCAGTGCTTGTCCTAGTAGAGCATATTCTATAATAAAATACAAAAAAAATCAAATCTCCTGTAGATTCATCACATTTATGCAAGTTGTGGAATTACACTACAGTCATCTGTGTTGGACCATAACGGCAAGTGGAGTGTGATGATTTCCACTAGGCTGAGCCTCACCTGTTACCATCCAGGCAGAAGATAACCGTGCTTGCTCCTGACAATGGGAGGAGTGGATCTATCAGAGCTTGGGGAAAATTAAAAGGGGTTGAGACGGTCCCTTGATGAGAGCACATGGCACACGCTGCGCAGCTAAATGGAGCAATCTCTGTGCTATCAGTCTGCCAGATCTAAACGCACACACGTGCACACACACATTTGCCCCTTCGTACAGCCATTGCACCGCTCCATCTGAGGACAAAAAGCTGCTGAGATGGAGCTGAGGGACTCCCTAGCCTCGTGCCACATATGTTCTTGGCTGCGTTACGGCCTCATCTAGGAAAGCCATTTTTTTGGCGTGGCTCGTATTGTGATCCTACATGAAAAAGCTTTGAATGTAATTATTTGTCCAGGGCTCTGTGATCATTAACATTGTAATAGGGCATCTGTCAGTGTTGCGACCTGCTGCTCCATTTGGACTGGAAGCTCGTGTTGTTGTTTTTTTTTTATCTGAGCTTGGATCAGTGCGGTAATTAACCTGTGTCTTAGGTCTCACGTATGCCACACACCGCATGAGACCCACGCGCCTCTTGTTATCATCCGGCTTGGGCTTTTGTGATTGCCATCTTCTTATCAGAATAAACGGTCTGTGTGAATGTTTGGTATTTATTGACCAAGCCCAGTCATGCATGCAGATTAATTTGGAGGAAATTTTGCCAAAAAGTTGCACCAAGAAAGCTGAAGCATGTTTGATGTCTGAAGCTTTCTCTTAGTTTTAAATCTTGAGCTGTGAGAATTATGGAAGTTCACATCTTATAGTCTGCTAAATCAGAACACACTCATCTCGATTGGTTCAGTGGATCTAACAGATGAGATGTCTTTCATGCTGGTCTACCCATTGATGTCTATAAACATGGGCAAAAGTGTAAAAAGTTCCAAATAAATTTAAAAAATGTTCCAAATAAATCTTTGGACAAGCGTTACTTTGCACAAGCATCTGATCCAGGTATCTTATCCAAGCATCTAATCAATCTGATCTGATCAAGCATCTGATCCAAGTCCTTTAAGGTAGGTGTATGCTGATAAGCTCATAGCTATATGTGTCCATTAATTATAAACTGGAATGATTATTTCTTCAAATGAATGTAAATTAAATGACCATAAACTTGGTTACATATTTTAATACAATAATACATCACACAAATACATCACACACATTTAACACACAAAGTTTTAACAATATCTGTTGTTTTAAAGATACATTTAAAGCAAATATGGGAATACTAGGACCTGGGAATAAAATACAAACGCTACGTGACAGATGAGTTCTGGATTTGGCGCATGTTGTTGGAAGCTGAAATATACTTTTCCACTTGATTATATGTCTATATAAATAATAGGTGAGGCCAGAATGATCATTAAATCATTGCTGGGGTTCAGAATGATCATTAAATCACTGCTATGGTCTTTGTTTGTGACCAGATGATCACGATACTGTGGGCCATCTGTTACTAGCATCTTATCGGTTTTCTCCCTGCACCATTTCATTGAGCCACTTGCAGCCACTTGGAGCCTAGAAATTGTCCTCACCCGAGTAAATGTGTCCCCACTTAAGCCCTATTCTTGAGAAAGTGCCAGGTTGAAAAATAAAATTTTACTGTAATAACAAAATTAGTTTTTAGAACCAGTCTCCAAGTTTTTATTTCCTATTTCTTATACCAACAAATTTTGCAACAAACAAGAATTTATAAGAGAATAACATCATACTTTTTTTTTTATCAGTTTAGAGTTACATTGTGTCCTCAATATGAGTTAGCTCACGCGTAATAGGGATAGATGTTAGCGATATATAGTAACTTCATTTTAAACTTTATTATTTTTTCTTCTTTTTTATACTGAACTATACCATCTGAATTGTTCAAAGTGCTATACAAATAAATTGAATCGTATTGAATTAATGGCGGGGTGGCTTAGTGGTTAGCACGTTCGCCTCACACCTCCAGGGTTGGGGGTTCGATTCCCGCCTCCGCCTTGTGTGTGTGGAGTTTGCATGTTCTCCCCGTGCCTCGGGGGTTTCCTCCGGGTACTCCGGTTTCCTCCCCCGGTCCAAAGACATGCATTGTAGGTTCATTGGCATCTCTGGAAAATTGTCCGTAGTGTGTGAGTGCGTGAGTGAATGAGAGTGTGTGTGTGCCCTGCGATGGGTTGGCACTCTGTCCAGGGTGTATCCTGCCTTGATGCCCTATGACGCCTGACGCCTCCCCGTGACCCGAGGTAGTTCGGATAAGCGGTAGAAAATGAATGAATGAATTAACGGCAGTAATAATGCAGCTTGTCACATTACCAAGAAACCACAAAGCATAAGTTCCTCTGTTCTGCAGACTTTCTCCTGACTACTTTAACGAATGTTAAATTATCCTAACAAATATCTCCAATTTTAAGAATGACATGTTTTTAAGACTTTTATGTTTCCACCGTTCAAAGAAGATTTACTATAGACATTATTAGAAAATTAACATATAAAATTAATCATCATCTTCTGACCAATCAGTATGCTGAATTCAACAGAGCTATAAAATGCATTTTATGGTCTTTTAAAATTTTTTATTTTTTGTAAATCTGTGTGAAAGGGTCTGTGTGAAAGTCTCTAAGGTGAATGAACTGGTATTGGCCAATGACAGGCACTGTTATTATTTTTATTGTTGTTTTTAATTTAATTACTGCTTTCTGATTGTGAACCATACTTGCTCTTGTTCAAGCTTATTGGGAACATAAGCCAATAGACTCATATGCGTATGGCTGATTCACATGTCCTTTGGCTGTGAGAACTAACTGAGCATTTACTGAATGAAGAAATCGCTGAATCGGGTGTATAAGTATTCACTGTATAAAATTAATGTTGAATGTTGCTGCGCCTCTTTGGTCTTTCAGGAGATTTTTAAGTATCGGGTAACAAGGTCTAACAGGATGTTGGGACTGTCAGCAGGATTAGCTGCAGATAAAGGTAGAATGGACGTGCCGGTGTGAATTACCCAAGAAATGTTCCTGCAAGTGAGCTAAAGGTCAGGAGTAGACAAAAAAACTTGTTTCACCACATGGAGAGTGTAGAGTGGTCCTAGATATCAGGCTGAATTTAATCTCAGATTAATAATTATGCATCCGTATGTGAATAACTTTGAATGTGAAATAGAGGAGAGGATACATCCTGGAATTAATTTAGCTCCACACCCGGTGGAAAAAAATAGAGGCTGCCGAAAAACAGAGCGTTTACGGAACACTGCTTGAAAGATTAGAATATATGTGTGCATTTATATTGCCTCCTTTAGCTTCTCCTAAATTATTCATATCATCCAGATCAATTCAGTCAGAATGTGTTCTCTGGCGGAGGTCATACATCTAACAGTTTTTTTTACTCCACTCTGCATTTATTTCACTTTAATATAGATCTCATAGTCACATGCCTGGACGCTTTTTGATGACACGCTGATGCGCTGACATTAATGAATGCAGTAGCTGTACAGTAGGGCAGCATGTCTCTGTTTTGCACATGCTTGGTGTAGAGAGAACTAAAGCGTTTTCAATTATGCTTCATAAACTCAATGATGTCATACGTGAGGCAGGAGTATGGTTTACAAACAGACCTGAACCTCATTTTGTTTGCAAGTACTGTAAGCTACAGGAGCTTCATATACAGTGTGCGAATAACTGGACGTAATGACTGGAAGAATTAGTGGGGTTCTGTATTTGTGTTTTGTTTTAAAAAAATTCCCCAAAAGACAAAAAAACCAAAAGAATTCCAATAGGAAACTAGTACACGATTATATTTTGAACTTCTGTCAAGTTTTGGATCAATTCCTATTAAATTCCTATTGAAATTAGCAGCATAAAGTTGAGCTCTGTCACTTTAGGTGTTGTATGTATACTGTGCTCGAAATGGCATACCACAAAGCTACTATATAGTATACACTATATACTGTATGTTATTTTGAATACAGCATTAGAATTAATATATTGAACTAAAGAAAATACTAATTTTAGCATCTTTTAGGATTTTAAAGCTCTAAATTCAAGTCAAGAGGCTACTATTGTCATTTTGACCATATATAGCTGATGCAGTACAAAGTGCAATGAAACAACTTTCCTCCAGGACCCTGGTGCTATGTAAAGACACATAAAGAGTATGTAAAGTGCTACATAAAACAACACAGAACTAAGGGTTAAAAAATAAAATAAGCCTTTTACATAATATACATGTGTGCAACCTTGTGCAAACAGTATAAGACAAAAGACAATGCAAGATAAGAGACAGAGCAAACAGACAATACAATAAACTACAAGACAGATACATAAAATAGTGCCTACCTGTATACAGTCTGTGTGGTTCTGAGTGATTTTGTTCAAGTATTGTATCCTCCAAAACCTTGTAATTTCCAATAGGATTAAAATAACAAGACATTAGTTACATTAAATTTCAAAGAATTAAGTCAAACTGAAATCTTTAAAAAAAAAACACACAACAACAACACAATGTCCAATAAGATACTAAACATCAAATAAGATTCAATAAGATCTATACTACTAGGATAGTTGTACTAAATTTATATAATTTAAACTCGTTTTTCGAGATGTTTTTGTGTTTTTTTGTGGAAATCAAGACCAGACGACATTACACCACACAACGTTTCTTCAATGTGTTTGAAACTTTTCATTATCTGCTCTAATAGGGACTGTTTATGGTTATACATAGAACTTTTAAACCTTTAATGTTTCCCCAACAGTGATAACTGAAGAGTTCTCTTAGACTACTCTATAGGTAATAAACACTGTTTGGCACTGTTATAGTAAGTAATTGACAAGGTTGTGTGTTAAAGTGGAGTTACTATAACCACCTTTAAATTGATTATTTACTATAGCACCAGATTCTGAAGTGTTTTACTCTACTTTAGCAAACCACACACTACTGCAGAAATGTTCTCATTTTCATGAAGTAACAACAGAATGTAAGTTTGTTCTTTGTGTTACCGATATTGAGATACATCTTGCATCAGGCTCTTGCCAATGTTTCTTTACATTTGTGTCATTCATGTCACCCATCCTGCATCTCTTTGAACCTCCTGCTGGGCGTCAGAGCAGACCTGCTGTCAGACCTTTGTCTTCATGGACAGACCTCATGAGACCTTCTTTTTTCCACAGCCCTGTCTTGCATTCCAGCCTCCTTCAGCCCTGCTATCAGTTGTCTTCATTACTCCTGACCCCAGTTTGGTCATCAGTCACTTAGCAGAACAAGCCCACAATTGGTCCTGACTAGGCCACTTCAGTTGTTGGGGTGATGCGCTTCAGCTCCAATCATCTGCCTACTGAAGCCGTCACACACCTGAAGGAGAAACTCGACACATCACTCTCACCTGTCCACTCTTTCACCAACACTCACTCGCTCTGGCTTTCTCTCTGTCCAACTTAATCTTTCAGAATCAAATACTTTGGGACTGCTCTGAGGGCCTCAGATTAGCAGATGTGTCTTTAAACCTGTATGAACTGATACGGGAATATCCAACAAATGTACTCAACTTAAATGTTAACTTATGTTAGCCATCTAGCTAGAATTAGCAGTAAATATTATGGAAATTTATTGATTTAACTTAAATTCTTTTAGAAATTCAGTTACGTTAGCTAATGTTACCCAGTTAGCATTAAAAGAAAATGTTCTGAACATTAAATAATTGGACTTTAAATGAATTTAACAATTCTGTCAGGTTAGCATGTATTAGCAAGATACTAACTAGTATTAGCAATGAATATTATGTTTTAAAACTTTTCTTAGAAATCCTGTCAGATTAGCATGTGTTAATTAATTAGGCAGATTCATAAAAATTTATGAATATGTTTTAAAAAATTCATATTCATAAATTTTTATGAATATGAATTTTTTTAAAACATATTCATAAAAATTTATGAATATGTTTTAAAAATTCATATTCAAAATCCTTTCAGCTTAGCTTATGTTACTCAGCTAACAAGCATTAGCTGGTTGGAAAAGTTAGTTTGCCCTCCATTATTGGGCAAGTGTCTGTTCTGAAAGTAGTCTATAAGTAGACATTGTTGTTTATATTTACTTCATTTGGTTATTTTATTTTGTCTTGTGACTTTTAAACATCTTTGTGCTCATAAGAAATGTGCTCACTGGTTAGCCTTGCTAGCCATGCCCTATTAGCTAGATATTTTGGATATTTAGAAATATTTACAATTCAGCAATTGTCTCTGATTTGGTTAGCGATAAGTGTACAATCAAGGTGGACTTAATAAAGCACTTTGCTGTGATAAACCTTTTTCTTTTTTTCTGCATAATTATTGCAATGTAGTAGCAAATTTAACAGCTCAATAACATTACAATTACTCTCTTCTTTAAAGCTGGAAATTGCTTTTCTTAGGGCAGCAAAAGATCGCATGGAAGGACCCATGTTCCTACATGCTTTTTGAAAATGTCCTTCAGATTTGTCATGTCTAGTTCATTAAGGGATGTAGTCATCCTGAGACAACTGCCCTTTAAAAGATTCCCTTATGTCCTAAAAAAGGGGGACTTTTCCTCCTTCATTTCTCCCTGTTGACTTTCAGGCTTCTCAGTGATGAATTCACAATTATTGATGGCTTCATATAAGCAGTGAACTTCTCCAATCGGTGTGGTAATTGTAAGGGAAGTCATATGCATAAAATTAATTATACCATGCATTAAAGGCCATAAATCAGTTCACTATCAATTCAGCGGAAAATGCTTCAAGCACACGCTCTTTTACATAGTTCAAGGTAAAAATAAAAGATTTATTATTTATTTTTTCTGAAATTAGAATTATCATATTTTTAGAGATTATCTAGCATTATTTGTTCATCTACTGCAAAAAGATAAATCATGTAGTTTTATATTTTTATATATTTATATATTTTTTTCAAATTAAATTGTACAATTTTTATATTGGAGATGTTATTTAGATGGAAATAAATTGCTAAATCAGCAATTTATTGTACTATAAATATATACAAATCTAGATAGATAGATAGATATAGAATAGATCTTTATTGTAATTGTTTAAAGGTTATATAAACATAACATATATACATAATATATATATATATATATATACGTACGTATATATATATATATATACGTACGTATATATATATATATATATATACGTACGTATATATATATATATATATATATATATATATATATATATATATATATATATATATATATATATATAAAACCTAAAAAGACATGTCAAAACATTAAAATTATTTGACAAGAGAGTCACAATTAATATCTTTGATTTTCTGCTATTAAAACAACTTGCAGTTAAGGTGTAATTTTCAATATATTTACAGTAGGTCTTCAAATAATTCACCTCTTCTGATATCATTTCTATAAAATGACCGATTCACAGACACATGTTGAATCTGTATGTAATTTTAGTCTCCAGTGTTCAGAGCTGTTTTTTTTCCTTATTCATATCAAAAGAGAGAAAAAAGTATTTATATCTAATATAATTTTATGCTATAAGTTGTTACAAATTTTGTAGACATTAAATAAAACTATACATTTTTTAGAATTTTCCCTTCAGAGAGTTCATAGTAACTCTGCTTCATCACAGCACTCTAACACTTACCATATTATCATTTAATACAGAATAAACAGCTTTAGGGGGGCACGGTGGCTTAGTGGTTCGATTCCCGCCTCCGCCTTGTGTGTGTGGAATTTGCATGTTCTCCCCGTGCCTCTGGGTTTCCTCTGGGTACTCCGGTTTCCTCCCCCGGTCCAAAGACATGCATGGTAGATTGATTGGCATCTCTGGAAAATTGTCCGTAGTGTGTGATTGCGTGAGTGAATGAGAGTGTGTGTGTGTGCCCTGCGATGGGTTGGCACTCTGTCCAGGGTGTATCCTGCCTTGATGCCCGATGACGCCTGAGATAGGCACAGGCTCCCCATGACCCGAGATAGTTCGGATAAGCGGTAGAAAATGAGTGAGAGTGAGAGTAAACAGCTTTAATGTTTTGCACATGGAGCTTTTTATTGCTTAATCATTCCATGATAAATTAACAATATTAACCCTCATTATTGAAGGTTCTGGTGTATTAATTAAGATTCAAGATTTTTATTTGTCACATACACAATTATATAGAGCATATATAACTAGCAGTGAAATGTGAAATTAAGTGTTTGACAAGACAAAAATCAAGGAGAAATTTCTGGGCTTTTAAATGAAAGGCTTGAATGAAGTGTCTTTTTGTACAACAAATTTTAAAAACAGTTCATTTGTGGGGTGTCTGACATTTTTAAAGGGAATGTGAAAGAAACCATGAAACGGCATCTCTTCAACTGTGGATATCAGATAAAGGGTTAGTGAACAGGGCAGGAGAGGAAGATCAGGAAAAGGACAGGAAGACAGAAAGGACATTATTGTTGAAGATGATTTGATGCATTCATTTTAATGAGATGTCCCAAGTTCACTGTAGTTCATTTCAGGTGCATGCTTTCTGCTAATTCAGATTACTGGCAAGTCATTTATTCTGACACACTAAAAGGAATCTAATTACCTAGACAGGCTGCTTAATGAGCACTCAGGCAATTAATACTCAAACTCCTCAAATTTGTGTTTTGTAACCTAATGGAGTCATTTCACTCTCTGTGATTGCTTTTCTAATCACTCTGCTATGCTATAAACTGACAAGCCATATATTAGCACATAATAATGCTTTATTAAGCCTTTTCACAGTAAGAATAACAGAGATGTCAAACTTCAACAATGGAATTTGAAGCATCTGTGAAACTAAAGGTGATTAGCTGCCTGGAAAATGTCCAAAATTTGATATGAAGGATAATGCTGTGGACACTGAAACTATGAATTTGCAGAGATTATTACTATTATTATAAAAAGTATGTTTATGGCTTATATGTAAATGTATGATTGAAAGTGACTTTTACTGTTTTAACACACACTGCAGAAGGAATCATTTAGTCATTTTATCTGAAATTGCATGTTTATTAAGTAAAATGAGCAAAAAATGAGTGAAAAATTGTTATTTTACTCAAAAACCTAATATATCAGGTTGGTCCTGTAATAAGCTCTGGATATGTTATAGATATTACACTGATTATCGACTGGACCCACCATCTCTCAGAGTACAAGGAAGATATGCATTAAGACTCTTCTCTGTTCTGGCACTCAGGTAGTGAGAATGACTGACTGTCTTTAGGCAATGTTTAAAAACCTACCTTTTCCTGAAATAATTAAACTAGCACTTTAATACAAAAGTCTTCTTAGTATTTCACCTCTGCAACTGTGCTTTTTAGTCTTTAAGTTTTTTTTGTTTGTTTTTTAGTGTACATTTTTAAAAAATGACTGTAAATTTTACAGTAATTTAGTCTCAACAGATTTTCCAAAGAAGTTTTGTAAAATGTACAATAAACATCTGTGAACATCTGTACAGAATAATAATGGAATTTCTTATGTAGCATAAAATAACATAATTCAGGGTTGTAAATATTTGAGAGTGTAGATTTTAGCTTTAGTGTAGATTTTGTAACCCTTTTCTTTTTGTGTGTGTGTGTGTGTGTGTGTGTGTGTGTGTGTGTGTATAATGCATCAATTTTAATAGAGTATATAAGATTAGAGTGCCATATTTAATATTAGAGTTCACAACAGTTTAACAACCAAAAGCAATTGTAGTACAAAAGTAAATACATGTGTTTGCTCTTACAGTACATGCGGATTTAGGTTTATTTTCCTGTTGTTTAGACTACTAGAGCCTGCAGGCTTTTATTCTCAGTTAAAATGCCATCCTACCCTCCATAACCAACTTGTCACATAACAACAACGTTTGCAATAATATTAGTCTGAGAGGTTACGCTGTTCACCATGAAACTCCTCCAGACTATTGAGCCTTATCAGCTCACACAAACTGTGGAGTTTATGAGTGCAAGTGTGGCTGGTATTTTAATGAGGTGTTTGAGCTATCAGCTGTCCACTACGTCGCTGTGTTATCACAAAAGGCCGTCTCACATTAGTGGACCACATCGCTGTATAAATTCATGGGGTAACAGATCATGGCTTTGACATGTGGAATCCTCATGAGATCCACAGAAGTGTAGGTGTGAGCGAGTGAACAAGCCATTTCTTAAAACCCTTGAATTTCAGAATTCAGGACTTAGATGTGCTTGACTGCATCTCTATGATCATTAAAGATGCTATGCCTTATGTAATTGGGTTATCCAGGAAATTCTGGTGCATTTCTCTTTTTTGTTTCATTCTGCCCTTTTTCAAAGACTTTGTAAGATCAAGCACACATTTGTTTGAGCTCGCAACCTCAGACACAATTCACCTCCATTGTTTTTTGCTGGGCAAATATTTTATTAGTTTTAATAATAGATTTAATAATTCATCTTGTACATAAATATGATGCTAATGTGGTTCCACTTACATTCTCACACCTCCCAAACCTAGCAGTAGGTGTAAGCCTGGTTCAGAGTAAACTCATTGTAAACAGAATCCTGGGTTATCTTGTTGCACGTTGCACACTGCTCATAGTATGCCTGGTGTTAATAAGTAATCCTGGCCATACATAATCTTAAATAACAACTTGTCTCGTGATTAAAGTGACAAGTCAGTTCCAGTCAGTCACTGTCATGGACACACCACAACAGGCCCAGTGTGTTTAGGCACCTTTGCAACCGTGAACAGAAAAAAGCAGTAACTGAAGATGAATAAAGAATAAAGTAGCTAACATATAACATGCAGCTATGGCAACATTAGCATTTTAAGCAACACTTATCCAGTCTAACACCTTAACCACTAGGCTACCACATCCACACCTTTAGTGAGCCATTGCAAACTGGAAGCTATACGCTTCTAGTAACAAGTTAATTCAGAACCTGAGCGTAAAACTACAGTAAGTAAAGGAACTTCACACACACAACTTGTCTTGGCTGATGACTATATTTGGGGTAAATAAAAAAATGGGGTAAGTTTCTTGGCTGTGACTGACTTGTGCAACAATTTTTCACTAATGATAGCATTATTTATCTTTTTAATTCATTCAGAGTCTGACTTTACAGACTGGATTTTATGGGGTCACTTTAGAAAATGTCCACCAACTTCCTTCTGCAAACAAGTGAGTCATCCCCAAACATTTAAAAACTCTTAAAAAAGACTTTAATTATCTTAATGTGGTCATTTCTTTGATTATTTAAAATTCCCTCATTTACTTTAGTCTGGAAGAATCAATAAAAAACACCACCGGTCAACGATGCACTCTTGTGTGTTAATGTTTTCAGCTGTGTGTGTGTATGTTTGTGTACCTGGGCCTCTACAGAAAGTAATTGATATCAATACAAAATGGGTTTCTTATGATGATTTATAGTTCTGACTAATTTTATGAGGAGGCCATATGAAAGGGGAACGATGGGCTCCTTTATTATTGCATTTAACTCCTGTGTTAACGTCGCTATTAATCACATCTGGCAGCTGGATAATTTATCACACACCATACCACTGCGTCAGTGAACAACTCCTACAACAGACTGCACCAATATAATTAAGACAACGTGCATATATTCTCCAAAGATCATTATTAATTTTATATTTCCCAGGGATGAACTAGCCATTCCTGAAAATCTTTATAGGATTAATATCGAGTTAAAACGCTGGATCGGTTTTTCATCATGAATGTGTGAGGTTGACTTTAATTATTTACATCATTAACTTTTTATCCTTAACTGTATGATATGTTCTGATAGGTAATGATGAGCTATTCACAGCTGAATCATTTTTAGACTCCTTTAAGAGAATAAAATGTAATTTATTTGAATTTATGCACTGGCCTTTCCACTGTAGTCGTCTGCTTAACTATGAGCACAGAATGTCAAAGACAGTACATAGTACGTTGTCTTATTTTACGTTTATCATATCATGTAATTTTTCCACTATCATTAATTCATACTGAAACTCACTCACTCACTCGCTCACTCATTTTCTTATCCGAACTTTCTCAGGTCACAGGGAGCCTGTGCCTATCTCAGGCGTCATCGGGCATCAAGGCAGGATACACCCTGGACGGAGTGCCAACCCATCGCAGGGCACGCACACACTCTCATTCAATCACGCAATCACACACTACGGACAATTTTCCAGAGATGCCAATCAACCTACCATGCCCCACCAGGGGAGGAAACCGGAGTACCCGGAGGAAACCCCCGAGGCACGGGGAGAACACACCCTGGAAGTGTGAGGCGAACGTGCTAACCACTAAGCCACCGTGCCCCCCATACTGAAACTAAGAATTGTTTCTACACAGGGACATGTGTGTGGATTGCAAATCACTGATTTGTCAAAAAATCTTTTTGTTTTAAAATATTATAATATTTATAATATCTAAATGAAGTGTCTATACAAATATGTCCATATAATATTTTGTCACTGTTAGTCATTGTTATTATTTTTATTTTTTTTGCATTTACTCAGTGTAATATTTAGTTTTTTAATGGTTATTAAATATGACCTCATGACCTTTGTGTTTGTTCCTTGTTTTTTTTTTTTCATTTATTCTACAATGTATTAGCTGCTTTTTCTTGTGTTTGTTTTACCCGGGTTTTTTTTCTCTATTAGAACATTTGTTAATCTCAAACTGCAATGTTTTTTTTTTTAGCCCATACTTTATTCTTTTTCCACTCGTTTTTTTTTTTTTTTTTTTTTTTTTTTTGGGGGGAATCTATCTTTATCTTTGTATCTTATACCAGTTAATATGGCTCTGTAAAGCACATTTTACACATAAAAAATGCACTATAATTTTCTCATATCAATAGACTCATCAGTAGATTACTGATATGAGTAAGAATTAAACTGTACAATTTATTGACTGCACCAAAAACAGAACTTCGCCTTCTGGCTGAAGTCTTTGCAGTGTTAGAACTAAATTGCAATACAATTCAGGATCCCATTTAATTAAAACAAAATTAACCTTCACTCATCATCTCTTTGCCTATCAAATCAGAGTTGTTTTTTTTAAATAGTGGTGTTCCCTGAGTTTCAAATGGCAAGTTGGAGACATTAAACCTCACAATGGAATCCATTATAGATCTCTGTGTTACTAATGATTATCATTCTGTCCCATTCAGCCCCGATTGTTTATAACCAGAGAGAGAGAGAGAGAGAGAGAGAGAGAGAGAGAGAGAGAGAGAGAGAGAGAGAGATCACATGAATGACATTTCCTGTCTGCTAGTGGCACATAAGAAAGAAAGGGGAAAAGTAAGTGGTACAAAGCTGCAAGAATGGTTTTACTGTAAGGCTAATTCAATAATAAATGCTTCCCTCCCCTTTGTCTTTATTTGCCACCCCTTAGTGTCTGTATGTGAAGACCACCCAAGAGACCAGTAGAGATAAACTGCTGTTATCTGGGGTTCAAGAGATCAGACTGTGTGAACACCTTATTAGGCCTGTTATAAATAATAAATCCAAAAACACAAACATCTACCAATAGATCATATTTTTACAAGTATCCATCCCTCTATTATGCTCTTAAATAATTTTGAACTAACAGCTGAACTTTTTGTAGCGTAGAATTAGTAAATACACAAACTAGGGTTAACCAGCATCCATGCTGAGGTCATTAGAGCACTAAGGATTTTATGACTATTGGTTGAAGATAACTTTAATTGATTTTTTTTATATCTTTTTTAAATGAATCATTTATTTTAGTCTGTAATTTTTAACAAGATTGCACGTATATCACATTAGCAAAGCACATTATCTTTATAAAGGAAAATCTGGATAATGAAACGTCCTGTTGAACATGTGCCATATGAAATGTTGCAAATATTTCATAGAGGTGAATGTGCCAGGTAACTGATGGGTAGTTTGAACAAATGTTATATAACATGTCAGATTTTTTTGTACAGTAATAATGGACAACTTGTGAGAATGTTTCCTGCATGAGATGTTAAATGGATCCACACTTTATTATAAAACAGTTACACTGTGGAAGTATTTTAATAATTTTATTCCAAGATAAATTGTTGTTATTATTGGCAGGGGACAAGCACCTGTATGCTGTTTTAGATTTCATGAACATTTTTATCTAAAAACACATTCACGTGATTTATGTTTTCACTTTCTCATCTTCTTTGCTGTTTAGGTTCATTGGTTATTACACCAGACATTCCTTGTAATTTTCATAACTTCAATAACTTGACATTTCTCACAATAAAATGTCAGAATACTTATTCTATTTCTGTTGGTTGGATAAAAATGTTTATGTCACATCCATAGTCTAGGGTTAATTTTACCTAATAGAGCATTAGCGTAGTAAAGCTGGATTTAAAGCCTGATTAAAAAGTTTTCTCAGACAGAAGTCACATTAGTGCTGCTTGTTTTGATCTGATCATTTCATGACTGGTTAACATTCATTAGAGTGAAGGTTCAGTCTCCTTGATAGCCATGTGGAGAAGAAGGAGGAGGAGGAGGAGGAGCAGGAGGAGGGACTATGGGTAGGAGGGGCTGAGCAGAGAGTGCTTTAATGTGCCCTATTCATTACACACTCTTAATTCAGCCAAAGAAATAACACACAATGTCTGTGGGCTCTAGAGAGCCAGACTTCATTTAAAGGGCTTTATATATCGATGGACCTGGCTAATGCTGCCCCTCACTCTCTCTTTTTTCTTTCTTTTAATATTCTAGTTTTCAAAGATATATAGGTGGTTGTGTGTGAGAGTTTATGCTGTACCTCAGGCCGAGGGGTGTGGAATTGGGGTTCGGAGACATATGGCTTGGCAGTGAGCACAAAGGCCATCAAAGTGACAGAGGTTAAGTCAACCCATGGCACGGCAGCTGCTCTTCCTCCCCATCCATGTCCCCTTCTGCCCATTCACGCAGCTTTACCCCTTTGGAAACGCCCTACACTTCCCCCTGATGGATTGCAACTAATGCCATTAGCTTAAACATTCAACTAATGATACTTAAACCTCATTCGGCACAGACACTTAAACTCATATAAGTCACCTTGCATTTTAATTCATTTATTACATTTTAGAAAATGAGATTTGTATACAATTCTACCTTAATGAGTGTGTGCGTATGTGTGTGTATGCAGGGTGGGTTCAGAGGGGGGCGAGAGGAAAATCAATTAAGTCTTAAACTGTTAGCCATTTATTTAACCAGGCAGGAGCAGCGAACAATGCATGCATGGAAAGTTAAATCAATTGTATGAGCCTTTTTGAATAGGGAGGGTAAAGAGAATTTAAATGGAGGTTAATAGGCTTCTATATGCAGCACAACTGCTGTTATTTTGTACTTGGGGAATTGATTGAAATACACTCCACATAATCAGTGTATAATCATCGATTTACAGTTGACTGCAAACGTAGTAAAACATATGCACAGCCTTAGCACAAAATAAAGAAGAAAATGTATCTTCAGAATAATTTTAATGTGGAAATATATCTTATGTTTGGATTGTGGATGGTTTTGCTCCAGAATAAAGCCACCTGATTTTTTTATGTCATGAAAATCTGTTTTGTAGATAAATTGGAACCTAAATACTTTTTGGTCTTATTGTGTTTGATGAGCCTGATGTTTTGCCTTGCTAACTTATCCAACAATCTATTGCTATTCTGACATTTTATATTTCACTGTAACATTAGTTTTGCAGTTTTGTGTCCGAGACAAAAGTCAAAGTCAGCAGCAGCATCCATAATAGCTATGTCTGTTAATGTTTACGAGCTCCGCCCTTCTGTCCCATGGTGCATTTTTGGAGAATGCTTTCCAGTGTTTTTTTGTAGCTTTTTGTACTGTCCTACATCTGTTCCTATTTTTCAAACAATGATGCTACACATGCAGTTTGGTACAGTGTACTGTGACTATATGTGTTATCTATCATAACTTCATAACTAATATCTATCATCTATGTAACTCTTTATATAGTTTGTTTGTGTGGAATAAAAAGTAATATATTATGTGTTATATTCATTGGGGAAAAAAAAACAAAAGCACTTTATTTGAAGTCTCACTTTTAATTTACACTATTCTGATTGGTCAGAAACTGCTGATTACATTTCTATAACAGCAGCTCTAATAGTATTGTGGATTGCAGGTTTATATTGCTATGTTTTAAATTTGTTATATGTTTGTTATTTATTTATTTTTTTGCCTTATTATCTTCAAGACAAAGTAGCTATAAATGGATAAAAAGTACTACAGTCTTCGCACACTAATGAGAAATTGTAATCATTAGCAAATAACTGTGCTATAATAAGAGGCGCTGTAATTAAGAAAAAGCTAACTCTGAGGTGGTAGCAACTCAATTACGCCACTGATTATTAAAAAAAACAATATTATCATAATATTATTCTTTTTATACTTTATATAACAAACAAACTCAAAATATTTATATTATTTAAACAGTCATGCATTTGCTTATAGGAAAAGATTTTCAGGCTTTGCTCAATAGCTACAGTATATGGGTATTTTTCACAAACTGCACTACATAACAGTGTTGCAACACATGTATAAGCATAGTTTATAACAGTGTTATAAGCAGAAAATGAGCTGCTGCTTATAGAATCATTTGTCAGTTCATCTCTTTGTATGTATTTCTTAATTATAGTAGTTTATGGATCAGAAAAAATGAAAAAAGTTAATATTATATAGAATGACACATAAACCTGTCACAATTCTTACAAGAATAATTTCTTTACTAAACACCATGCTATATAAATTACATTATTTAAGTTACTGAATATATATTAATACAATTTACATTGTCAAGCATTATAAATGCATTATTCAGTGTTTATGCATTATACAGAATATAATAATAATAATAATAATAATAATAATAATAATAATAATAATAATAATAATAATAATAATAATAATAAAATGAAACAACTAACAAAAAAATATACATTGTCTGGCATTATTACTATATAATAAGTAAACACATATTGTAGAATCTTAATAAGATTTTAATGAAGCTGGTGTTATAGGATTGCTTTTAGAAGGAGAATGTATGTCATAAATGTAATAAGCAAGAAAGTTATATAATGTAAAGGACCTCAAAATTGAAATATTTGTGAATTTTGATATTAAAACAAGTACAAGAATAACAACAACATAATAAAATAAAAATACAAATAATAATAATAATAATGCCCTGCGATGGGTTGGCACTCCGTCCAGGGTGTATCCTGCCTTGATGCCCAATGACGCCTGAGATAGGCACAGACTCCCCGTGGCCCGAGGTAGATCGGATAAGCGGTAGAAAATGAATTAATAATAATAATAATAATAATAATAATAATAATAATAATAATAATAACTACTATTACTATTGTTATTATTATTATTGTTATTATTATTAATATTATTATTAATATTACTATTACATTAACAGTGCTATTTGTTGGTTAAAAAATATCATTTTGTAAAGATTATATGAAATATTACAGAATTATAGTGAATATAAAGCATTTTGATTTTTCTAATAATGTCAATAATTCATGGAAATAGTTCTCTTTTTAATAATTCCTGCCGTTATACTGTTTAATGTATTGGTTTGAATCACAGCTAAAAAGTTGGCCTGCATAGTGTGTGTGTGTGTGTGTGTGTGTGTGTGTGTGTGTGTGTGTGTGTGTGTGTGTGTTTGGTCTACACATACTAACCAACTTGTTACACTGACATCTATAGGGCACACAGTGAATTACCGGACAATTTTCTGATCTCACGTATTTGGAGTGTGAACTGTACATTCAGCATTTCTACAGGAAGATGCTACATTAAAGACATCAACGATTCAGTTTTAATTCTTTCATTTTTTTATGTTACTAAAGATTGAATCATCATGTGTGATGATCTGATAGTAAAGCATTTTTAACCAATGCTGATAATATCATATATAGTATTTTGCAGAAAATAAATCAATTAAATGAAATTAATTAATTAATTAAAATATATTTAAAAAATTAAATAAACGGCTTGACACTCTTTTACAACTGTAATGATGTTCGTTTTGTTTAATGTATTAGAACTCATTTAGAAATTAAGAAATTCTGGTTACTGATAACACATCTGACCCTGACACATCTGACCCAATACTCTTTTAAATCAAAATTTATTAGTAGAATTCAATAAATATCGAAACAATAAACCAACACATCTGAGTCCTGAACAATAAACAACTACACAGCTGAAAGCTGAATAATAAAATACTGACTGTACAAGCATTAGGAAGAAATCTTACATGAATACACAACTGCTACTAACAACAAAAACAACATAAATAATAATAATAATAATAATAATAATAATAATAATAATAATAATAATAATAATAATAATAATAATCATTATAATTATCATCATCATTTATTTAAATAGCAAACCAGTAATAGTTTTATGCAAAATCTAAAAAAAAAAAAATTTCAATATACTTTCAAATACAAAACAATACAATAAAACATACTATAAATAATACAAATTTCAAGATAACAAATGTACTTTGCTTATTTATAAATGATATTTCCTAAGATAATGTTGTAATATTGCAGCTAACACCCCTTCAAACATCAACCCTACTGTTCACATATTTATAATTAGGATTTAATAACTCTAAACAAAAGGCACTAAAACTGACTTTATTTGTTGTTTCACTCACACACTCTCTCCTTCAGGTTTGAAGATGTAAATCATAGCTGGTGGAGAATATTATTAAAAATCAACTTCATATAGCTTAACTAGCAAATAGAGCATGGCAAAATCTTTAGGCTCTTTTATTTAATTATTTACTTTTAAACACAAGCTGTACTTTTTGTAAAAAAATTAAAAAAGCAGTTTCCGTCATGTAGATCAGCCACGTTTCCACAAGGACAAAACTGTCAAATATAAGTATCATTATGAATACATTTGTCCTCACTATGATATAAAAACGCTCCTACACACACAGTGTGGCTTTAACGACTCTCACACTGAGTGATTAAATATACTTCCCAAGACTCGCCATTTAAAACGTCTCTTTGATGTACATTTGTGGACGGATGTTCATCGCTCGACCAGAACCTCACACAAACTTTGGGGGTCGTTTTTCTCCCTGCACAAACATAACGGATTCTTTCATGTTCCTAGACAGGACAATCCATTTATCAATGTCCAAACAGAGGACATTTTTAAAGTTAAGGGCAAAGAAAGTGACAAATAAATACCTTGTGAAGGACAGAGAAAACATAAGAACACAAATTCCCCAGGCACGTTAAAATACAAAGGCGCAAACCCCCAAATGTACATAAATGGACTTAAAGCATGAAAGTGAATGTTGTCTGTAAAAGTGCATTCTAAAATTCTAAAAAAAAAAAAACATTTTTGTGTTTATGCTATATGCTGTCATATTATATATAAACATCTCACCATCTGTCTGCATAACATTGTGCTGGTTGTATGTTATCCAGAGTAACTTACATTTTAAGTGAGGTTTAACCTTCCAAATAGTAGACCAGCACCTTAACCACTAGGCAACCACATCCCAGTTATCTCACTCTGGGGCACTCTGGCACACTTTTTGCCACATAACAATGGATGTGAGCATTCAGACTATCATCAAATGCGCAGAGGTCAGTTTCAGATTTAGAAACCGTTGAATTTGGGCCATATTGGGTATGAAAAAGTTGAACGAAACAACACTCGATCTGTGTCAGAAGTCAGAATTTGTCAAATCAGAACCGGCAACGTAAAGTAAATGTAAAGCATAAAGTTATCTCACTCCAATAAATTCCACTACCTAGCATGCTAACAGTCCTGACAATACAACCAAAAATTAGATAACTACATGAATAATCATGCATATCATAATACCTAAATGAATACTTATTTAATCATGAACTAATGATGAGTTAAGGCATGAACAAATCATGTAATAATGAAGAGAAAACTTTAACTCCAACATATAAATTGTGAATAACGACCACTTACATGTTAGGACTTGTTTGTTAGTTAATGTATTTATGAATACGTAAAGCTATACTAAATCAATCATGCTCTTCATGAAGGAATATGAATACAACATGCATCATTTCAAACTGTTCTGCATTGTGGGTAAAGGAGCAGAACCCCTGGCCTGAGTCGCTCCGAGGGTCAGTGTGACTGTGAATTATGAAATGTTGTGTGAATTATTGTCTAATGATGTACATAGTTGCATATGGAAAATTCTATTAACAATTTTAAATAAATCACTAATTCATATTATTTGTTATACATCATAATACCACAATGGGTTCATGTACTTAATGTGGTTATTCAAACATGAATTTGAAACCTGAACTCATCATTAGTTCATATCTAACTAAGTGTTAATTCAGGTATTAGTTCATAACACTGTTATTATAAACCGGTGAAACTGACTATTGTTTTTTATTTCTTTCACTCTCCTTTATGCATTCATTTTTCTCTAACTTGCTCACAAACTCAGCTAGCTCCAATAAATGCTCTAGAAAAAAGTAAGAAATGACACTCAATGTAGTGCTGTTCTCAGTACTGTAATACTGTTATTCCACAACAGTTTGGCAATAATTACATTTTTTATGATGCACCATATTTTTTATTCATTTAAACTGAATAAATTTACCTTTTAATTTTTTTTTACTAACTATAAAGTCAATCCCTTATTTTGTTCTGTTTCTTGATGATGATAAGACAAAAATGAATAAATATAGTACAAAGTTCTCAGGTCGGCTGCCACATTCTCAGAGAACTCAGTTTCCCAGAACACACACTGGGCTACAAAACATGACTCGGACTATACTTACCAAAACAGCAAGAACACTTCTACAATCTTTTCTCTTTTCGCACACCTGTCTCCAACCACACAATATAGCTATATAAATCACACACACACACTCAAAGTGTAATTGCCCTGTGCATTGTACCTAACTTTACAAAGCCTTTTGAATCCTCATGCAATGTTCCTCTTGACTCAGACTTTGCTCAGACTAGAGACTCCTTCCATTAATGCTAAAAACAGTCTCCTCGCACATTTTTCAATGAATGTGGATTGTCCACATTACAAATCTATTAATATATAAGTAATAACAACTGCATTAATATAAACCTGTGACTTGCTATACAGACAAACTCTCTGAGATCTCTGAGCTGATCTGACCAATCAGGAACAAACATACAACAGTGTGGTTATATAAGCTAATATATCGTCTCTAATCACGGTATCGCCTGTATTTTATTGCTGAGAGGACATAAAAAGTTGTTTATTTGCGTTAGCCCTATATATTAGTCCAGCAGGATAATGAAGCACACGCTCCTGCTTGGCCTTTAGTGGTTTTGTGGAGCTCATGGCTGTGCTTTGATCAGATAGATAATTTCTCAGGGCTACGGGGATCACCCAAACACTCGATGGGAACACTTTCAAACAAAGGTCAGGCCTACAATAATATTTTCTCGAGTGATTTTTTGATCGGATAGGCCATCTGCAACTCCAAAGCTGAGTAAACCTTTTAGAAGAGGGCCTGGAAAAAAAATAAAATAACAAAACATAACAGCAGGTCTGGGTCAGTATCTAAGCATGTGGTGCTGTATTATTAGCAATGTGTTATTGTGTATTAGAAATCATTAGCATTATTCAGATTGAACTGTTCTAAGTGAGTGCAAATAGAGGAATGATTAGGAGAAGCATTTGTTTGCTAAAAAGGGCAGACATTTGAGATCCCACTGAGGCCGATTTGTTCACTTTTATGTGATGTGAGTGTGTATATGAAGTAAAACAAAGATCATGATCATTAATCTGAAGGTGTGGTTGTAACTGTTAGTAAGGGACACAATGGTTTAAATTAGGATTCTAACTTGTTTATATTTTGGGACGTAGGACCAACAAAATTTAAAGTGCAGTTCAATAATGTTTCTCACTCCCACTTTGAATTTTAACTTGACTACAGACACAGTGAGGAATATTAGAAGCACTACAGATACTGACACTAGCATTGTGTTTTGCCCCTAGAGGTTTTATGTGTGTATATTGTATGTGTATGTTTATATGCAATGAAGAGTTGAGCTGTGTGTTAGAGCGACAAGCTGATCTGCAGAGGCTAACTGAAGACTAGTTCATATCCTTTTGGTCTTCAAAACACACACACACACACACACACACACACACACACACACACACACACACACAGTCTGTGTCCTGACCAGTCCTGTGAGACGGCTTCGCTCGTCTCCCACTTCAGACAGGTTATCAGCATTAAAATATCCCCAACCCTCTCTCGCTGCTCTCTGAACCTTCATGTTACTCATTAAACACATTAGTGCTAGTGCTTATTTCCAAATGCTTCTTTTTCCTCATTCTTTCATTTTGTATTTTTGCTTTTTTCCGAAAAACTTTTCTTAATTTCTTTTTTGTTCCTCTTTTTGGATTTCTTTATTATTTGGTTTCTTCCATTCAAGTGTCTTATTTTCATCCATCTGTTCATTTTTCTCCTTTCTTACTTTCTTTCTTTCTTTCTTTCTTTCTTTCTTTCTTTCTTTCTTTCTTTCTTTCTTTTTTCTTTCTTTCTTTCTTTCTTTCCTGTTTTAATTCGCTTCATTCTAATGACTTCATTTCATTAAATTAGCTTGCATATTCACTTACTTTCTTTATTTTGTCTCCACAGCTTCCACTTCTTTTTTCATCACCTTTTACCTTTAATCATGAACATTAACAATGAAACAGATTTGATATTTGTTTTGTTTTGTGAATCCTTTAAGACAGGTTTATGGTTTCAGGTTCATCACCTTGCAAATGCAGTGAGATACATCACAGTGCATCTTCTTTACTTAGAGAATATCTTTCCTCATGTAGATATAATGGTTAGCATTATGTTTATAGTGGTCTTTATTTTTGTTACCAGCTGATGCTCATGGTGCACACATGCACATGTGGTGGTACAGCTTGGAATCCTCTTGTGGCTTGGAGAAATGGGAATCTCTCCAGAGAACTGTGATTTTTCCAGAGCAGTATGTTGAGCTGGAGAACGTGGGTGGACGGCTGGCTAGCGGAGAGTGTGTTTGATGTGGGAGGTCTGGACTTCACCCTGCTGGGCTGGACCCCGAGACTTCTCATTAACCGTGTCATCAAAGGCCCTCGGCCCGAGTAATCATAACATTAGCGTTGACATTACCACACAGCTATGAGCTTCTTCTGAGCGCTCCACAAACACGGCTGAGCGGGACTTAGTCATTCCTGCACAGCGAGGGGGAAGGAGACGACGTGAACTCTGCAGGCCCTCAGTCCACCATGACAGCACACATGATGTAGGAACGCTGAGAAACAGATCAGGGAAAAATGTGAAATGCTGGTGATAAAGATAATCTGTTAGCTAGAAGCATCTCTCACTTCTTATTAGCTACATTAGCCTTGAATCTCCACTGTGACTGTAACAATACAAACTTCTGATGCTTTAACATGACTGACTTCATCTGAGCACCACTTTGTCCATTATAGTGAACAATTGCTTTCGTTCTCACTCACTCTATTTCCCTTTATTTATTCAACATATCAAGTTTTTCTTTCTTTCTTTCTTTCTTTCTTTCTTTCTTTCTTTCTTTCTTTCTTTCTTTCTTTCTTTCTTTCGATATAATAATTAATTTTATCATTCAACCTTATTCTCATCACCCACTTCTTATTTCCTTCCTTTCTTCTGTCTTTCCCCTGATATCCCTATATCCCCTTTTTTCTTTCTTTCTTTCTTTCTTTCTTTCTTTCTTTCTTTCTTTCTTTCTTTCTTTCTTTCTTTCTTTCTTTCTTTCTTCCTTTAGTTTATTTTGTTATTCTATCTAACTATCTATCTATCTATCTATCTATCTATCTATCTATCTATCTATCTATCTATCTATCTATCTATCTATCTAAATTTATTTTGTCATTCATCCTTATTTTCTCCTTGTTTTTCCCACTTCTTGTTTTCTTCCTTCCTTCGTTCATTCCTTCCTTGCTTCCTTCATTCTATCCTTTCTCCTTTACTTCCTTCTGTTTTCCCCCGATATGCCCATATCCCCTTTCTTTCTTTCTTTCTTTCTTTCTTTCTTTCTTTATTTCTTTCTTTCTTTATTTCTTTCTTTCTTTCTTTCTTTCTTTCTTTCTTTCTTTCTTTCTTTTTTCTACATAATGTCAAGATCCATATATTTAGTCTTTTTTCTTTTCCCTTCTTCCTCTTAATCAAGTCAGCTTTTCCAATCCTCTATCTTGTCTCCAGTCCAGAAGGTGATTTCTCTCCTGTATTTGTAAGTCATCATCTTCCTCATGACACATGTAATGATCTGGTTCTGTCACCAGCTATGAAGGAAACCCCTCATTCCTGACTCCTACAGAAACCTGAAACTTCCTACACCTTCGTTTGGGGTGGAATATACAGTATAAGGCATCAAGTGAACAGTCAGTTCTCAAAGTTGATTGTAAGAAAAAGACAAAATGGGCAAGTGTAATGATCTGAGTGACTTTGACAAGAGCCAAACTGCAATGGCTAGACAACTGGGTCAGTGCATTACCATAACAGCAGGTGTGATGTGTTCCTGGTATGCAGGAGTCAGTATCTACCAAAAGTGGTCTATTATTACAGATGAGGTCCACAGAGAAATGCGGATTTGGAATGTTTTTTGTGTCATGTTGTCTGGTTTTGCCAATGTGCATCATTTTTATTGGATTTTAGTTTATCTGGTAAGTTGAAAGATAAAAGTCCCGCAGAAGAACACTGCAAAATGTGAAAAGGTTTGAGCAGTCAAGCTCATCTCCTGCTGGTTAGAAAGCCTTTACACATGTTTTCCCTGCCTCCCAAAAGGCATCATCAACGTCATGGCTTTGATTTGAAAGACAAACCTCTGAGCTCTCGACAGGCTCGTCATTGTTCCCTTGAAAACGCAGCTCCCCGTGTGCGACTATCAAACGACTTTTTAAAAGGTAATTAAACAGCAGGCGTCCTTCGCTGGGGGAGCGATGGGTTTCACTACATTAGCATGTGTGTGTGTATTAACTCTTCACAGGGTGCAATCGTGAAATTATGAACTGCCACGTAACCGAATGCTGCTTTCTGCTCACCAAAGAGACACACAGTGTGAAGCCTTCACTTTTTTCTGTTATTGCTGTGCTGATGAAAGATTTCCTGTATGCAGCGCTAAACAGAGAGGCCTGTTGAGAGCAACGATGTCAGACTGGAAAATATTTTCTCTGGAACAGGATGACTCGGCCGTGGATTAGATGATAAACAATTGGATAAAAACCCATTGACTTCCAGATGAAACAAAGAAGAAGATGCATTTCACATGTCACAAAAGCGTTTACACCACTCACCTTTACATTAATTATCTTGTTACAGTGTCACCTGTAAAGGGGGGATATATACTGCAGCAGGTAGACAGTCAGTTCTCAAAGCTTATGTCTTGATCTGAGTGACTTTGACAAGAACTAAATGGTGATGGCTATATTACTGGGTCAGAGCATCTCCAAAACATATGGTGTGCTGTGTTCCTGGTATGCAGGGGGTTGTATCTACCAAAAGTGGTACAGGAAAGGACATTTGGTGAACCAGTTACAAGGTCATGTGCACCCAAGGCTCACTAATGCACATGGAGAGTGGAGGCTAGCCAATCTGGTCTGATGCCACAGAAGAGCTACTATAGCATAAATTGCTGAAAAAAGTGAATGCTGGATATGATAGAAAGGTCAGAACAATCAGTGCATCACAGCTTGATGCATATAAGACTGTTTTATATATATATAAGCATTTGCGATCCTAAATTCACAAATGAGAGAATTTCTGAATTCTGCACAAGGTAGGAATGACACAATAAAGCCTGAAATGACTCAGGCTTTATCTTTTTTTGAGTCCCAAATGACTCAAATAATTTGTCTTAATTTTATTTTGTCTGTAACTTCAGTTCCCATCTGACTACTTTTATTATCAAATCAAATCAAATCAACCAAATCAAATTTTATTTGTCACATACACATACAGTACATACATACATACATACAATCATACACATATATATTATCTTGTTGCAACTGGTTCCATTTTCTTTTGGAAAAGTGAATGAAAAGGTGAAAAGTGTAGGGTGAAAAAGAAGAAGTGAAAGGGAGAAAGTGAAAAGGAAGAAAGACGCATAACCATGTTTTCCTGTTATCACTTGCAGACATCATGAAGTCATTGATGAAGCTCGGAAGGAAATATTAGAGATCATTGATGCTGCTATACATTTTGGTTACTTCTATTTCTCATCTGAACACTAAAGCAATACACACTAGAGCTGAACCACAAGCAGCAACAAACACAGTAGCAGTTGTCATAAAAGACAAACTACAAGCTATGTTTGTTGCTCATGGGAACAGTGTTATTGTGCCCTGCTGTGTTTGTGACTTTCAGCTGTTTGTATGTATGTGAGACAGGATGGCTCATGCTGCTTGTCGAGTATTAGTCAAACACACAATTCCTCGTTCATACAAGTGAACAGCTAAGGTATTGCAGATGAAACATTTTGAATAAATTGCACTGCATGCATAACAGCTCATACATGCGAGTCAGCATACACCGTAATCCCAAAAGAGTCAAGTGAATGCGCTAAAGCGTTCATGAAGATCAGATCACTAATCAGTATGTGGCGGCTGTAGGGGAGAGTGTATAGGCTACCTGACCCCATGTGCTCATCTGCATAAAGCTGGGAAAGCAGAGCTGCTCCTTCCATCAGCATGCACTGACACCTCCTGTGTTTAATGCACTCCCTCAGTTTATAAATGCCCAAAGTGTGATAAACATTTCTGCCGAGCCAGTGCCCAGGTCACACACTGTGGATCCAGCGTGATCTCTTCAGATCTTATGCCTTTGGGGCATTGATTCATGTTAGACAATCTAAGCCCTTTAGGTGAGGTCCAATTTACATTTTATAACATTTCTTTACAGTTAATGCTGATTGTCTCTCTCTCTCTCTCTCTCTCTCTCTCTCTCTCTCTCTCTCTCCAAGTGTAGGTATTTTCTCATCTCCTCTCTCTTCATAAGGTTCTGGGTCTCCTCTAGGTTTAAAATATTTAATGTAATCACATTCATGTTGCAGATTTTAAAGTCAAATGAATAGTTTTCTTATTGATTTAAGGAGGGTGTAAAGGACAGGGAGGTGTAGTAGGGGGACTGATGTTTGGGGTTTTTTGTGGATGGATGAGAGAAATGTTCTCAGCATTGTAAAACCCCTGACAGTTGACAGATGAGCCTCAATTAGTAAAGACCTGACTGTAGTGCAGGAAAGCGGCTCCGCTGGAGATTTACACAACACAAAGGGAATATTGTGACCTCTGTTCTGTCCTACTCACATGCAGGGTTACTACAATGTTACTACTACGATGTTTATTATTTTAAAAAATGTTTTTTTTTTTAATTATTTAAAAAAAAAACTTTTTTTAATGCTGTTATAGCATAATTGGGATAGGATACTATTTATAATAAATAAGATTTTTTTTTATAATTGTCTTCATGAGATGTTGGCCTGGAGAGTGTCCACATGCATACATCAGCTCAGATGCGGCTTATAAAGAAATGGATTTCTAAAATGAAATTTAACTTCAGCAAGGCTTTATGTTTTAATTAGCTGATTAATTTAGTCTAGATTTCAGTGTGACTCAGACTAGAACACTGCAGCCTTAAGGGTCCTCAGTTATTTCATATGTGTGCCTTAATTCTCCAGCAAATCATTAAAGAACTTTTTCCTGAAGAGTGTATATACAGTGTGCTGCAAAATATCTTAATATCTTAATTCCTAGAACCTGTCAGACATCTACCATCTGACACTAAAAAGGTTCTCCAAGACTTCATTGTATTCATTAAGGAATAGTTGGATAAATAAGCCTCGTAACTGATTCTAATTGGAACCTGTTCTGACAGAGAGTCACTTTGTTTTAGGATTGCTTTAAGAACTCCTGCAGAGAGGCCGAGAGGTCATACTAAGGTTGCAGGTCCAAATAAAACACTTGTTATTTTAGCTTTAGTATGTGTAACTTTAGTAACCCTTTCGGGGTAATTCCTCTATAGCCAGCTTCACTAGGTATAAACTAAATTATTGCACCCTGTTTGGTGTGACTCCGCCTCATTGCCAAGGAGGGGTGTGGCTTAAAACCTTTTTAATTTCATTTCTATATATACTTATAAACAACACTTTATTTGTATTTCCAATATGGACATAAATTAAAATAGCTCTTATTCAGCATTCATTATATTAGCACTGTAGCACCAGTGAAACATTAAAAAAGTATGATTTATAAGTATATACGGATCTATATAACAGATTTATTTAGAAATGATGAGTAATAAGAGCAACAATGTAGCTGTAGCTGTTTTAAATAAATCGCAGCCCCTTATTAGACAGGTTCATTACACACAGGCCATGTCTCTAAAGAACGCTTAAACCGAAATCAGTCACAGCCATGGCATTTTGCTTCATTTTCACCTTTATTATCCTCTAAAGCAGAAAAAAGCAAGTCCTCCTATGTGGACTTTGGTGTGATTAAAGAGCCATGATATTGCGTGTATGAGATACAGACAGTGTAAATGTCTCGACTATTTGCTTTCTTTCAATAGAAAGTCTGGAGGAGGAGAGGTGCTGTAAGATTAATGGAGTCTTGGAAGCATTTTCAGTGTACAGCAATGTCAGAAGAGAAGGAGGGTGGAGTGGTAGGCGATGGGGGGGGCATCCCGGCAGCCTGGCCAAAGCAAAGAAACCATCTCATTAATATATGATTAATAGCAGCTGGTGGGTGATTAATTAGTGTTTGCGATGGTGAACATTTACTAGGCCTTCACGCTTTTCCCCTGCAATGGAATGCCAATGTGTGTGTTTCTTTATCCCGACACCCTCCTCGGCAACAAACTCTTTCCCCTGAAAATGGAGCACAATTTTGCATATTCTAGTCTTGTCCCATTTCATTCTCTCTCTGCCCACAAGAGCAAGCACAGGAATGAAAGCCCTCAGAGGTGATTGATTGCTTTTCCTTTTTATTTGCAAGTTGGAAGTAGTTTCAGTTCTTTTTTCCCCCTCTGTGGTGTTTTTTCTGCTTGTTTTGTTGGGGTCCTGGGCCCGTCTATGGAGGAATTTGCACTGTTCTTTCACTGCAGCCAGATTGATTAGTGGAGATTTGTGTGTTTTTCTCACAGCGCTCTTGTCCTGACATTGTCCCAGACAAATACAATGCACAACACAACACAACACAACACAACTCACACCCAAACAAACCTGCCCAAATAAGAGCAAAGAGCAAGACACGTTAGAAAATATTAGCATGGAAGAAACACTGCATAACAATTACGTATTAATGTCTATTAAATGAATATTGCTTTTTTTTCAAAGGGCTATAGCCGCAATATCAGGAATGCAAAGATATGTTTTCTCCACTACTTTTATTATCATAACATAGACTATGTGTATTTTCAGAATAATGAAAGACACCTTCAGAACCCACTGCATTAAATGTGTTATGGCTATAGATTATGTTACGCCTGCATCATGGGTGGCACAGTGAAGACAGGTTCATGGATTCTGGTTTGATTCTCAGCTCAAATTACTGTCTGTGTGGAGATCCACATAATGACTGGGTCCTTGTGGGCCTCCTTCCTCCCCCCTAAAGGGATTTTTCTGAAACTTTGAAGGCCCTTGCTGACAATCCTGTGTTCTTATGGGCTCCCTGCTGGCTCTTGTTCTAAGCAAATGCTTATACCAATCATACCACTAGAAACAGCCTTGTGTGTGTGTGTGTGTGTGTGTGTGTGTGTGTGTGTGTGTGTGTGTGTGTGTTTGTGTGTGTAATGCACTGAGAACAACCTACTGTAAATGTTCTTCGGGTATAGTGGTTACTGAAGATGAATAAATAAATGAACATCTTATTCATTTTGAATTAAGGGTGTAAAAACCTTTGCACTGGATCCAAAGCCATGGAAGAGCAGAGCTTAATCTGGGCTTGTATCCAAAACAATATTTAATTGGCCTTAAGACCTTAAATCATTACACAACATACATTTGATATGACAACAATAAATGGTTTAATGCTTTCACTTCAGTGAGCTGTTTGCTGTTGGCGTTATATGGCTCCATCACTCGGAGACGCTCCTTGCTCCGTCTGGCCATACGGACATTAATAGTTACTGTTTTGCACTGAAACCTCACACACAGATGGGCTTTGTGTTTTCGCCATACTAAGGACTTTCCTCTATTCCAGCCTTCTTCATAAAATGGTTGTGAAACACAGGACTCTGCTGAACGATAAAGACGATGGTGTAAATTACCTCGTTTATCGCTCTACATTCCAAATTAGGACTTGCCGTTAATTGAGAAAACAATGTCAACGTGGCATCTGTTAGCTTCATCCTACAAAACACATGCGCATGCAAGTAGTTTTTACACTATACCAGCTTTAATCCTGGGGAAAAAAAGATTTATCACATTTGTAATAAGGTAACACATTTAAAATATAGATAATTAACCTCACAGCACCCAAAATGTATACTGATTTCTTTAGAAATGGTGACAGTAAGAACTTCCATTTATCCATCCATTTTCTGTACTGCTTACGCTACACAGGGTTGCAGGGAACCTGAAGTCTATACCAAGGAACTTATGTTACACCGCATGCTTTAGATTTGGGGAAGAAAAACTGGAGTACCTGAAGGAAACCGCTAAAGCACAGGGAGAACATGCAAACTCCAGGCATGCAGGAGGGAGGAAGAACTTGAACCCCCATTGCTGGACATGAGACACATACCTGCTAAGGAAGAAACCTGAAGGAGGTTTCATTTCCTGCAGTCAGACTGATTCAGAAGAATTACACAGAGGAGGAGAAAAAAGTATTCTGTTCAAATGAACTAAATGCTTCAACACTCCCTTCACTGTGTCCCAATTCACATCACCACATCTGTGTGACATCACTGAAGACCTGATTTAAGATTTCTGCTCCCTGTGCAGAAATTGTGTGCATTTTTATTTCTTTAAAAAGATTTTTTCATTGTGACATTCTAACCATATAGCACTTTCTATATCCTTTTAATCCCTATTCTACACATCCAATAGGATCCAAAGCAACCACTTCCCATGATGTAGTTCCTTATCTTGTGTCTTAAATGGCTTGATGTGATCCACTACTTTTATCCCATCATGCTGAAAGAACGTCATCTGTAAGAAAAATACAAATTCATCAGAATATATGGCTTTTAATGTAAAAGCCCATCATCCTTTCTGTCGGTTTTATTGAGTTTGCCGAGTGGCTTGATGCCTGCAGGGATCACAGGGTGAGTGTGTGTCCACCTGGGTGAGATGCTCAGCTCCGGCATGCTTATGCAATAAAAAGCTTTTTCTGGGAATTTGTTAAAAACGTTGGCGAGACTTTTTCATCTTTGCCGTACACAAGAGCAACTTTTTTTTAGATTATCTTTGTTGTTGATAATCTTTTTAACTCCAGAGGTGAGTCGCTATACCTGAACCTCTTCATTCAGAGCCGATGCAATTGCTCTATTGCGTGCACACTAATCCCATCATTCCAGAGTAGGACGTTGCTGTGCCATTGTCTCAGCATGGCAGGAAAAGCAGATTTAGAGCAGCAACATTTCATTTCAATAACCTGCTTTTTCTGCTCAGAGTGCTACAGGACTGTTCCATCTCTAATACGGTTAAAAATATTTATCCCAGGTCTGTTTATATCACAACGTAATTAAATTCTGGATGTTGATTGCATGATTAATTAAACGACTTGTATGTAAGGAGTCTCCAGTTTCAGTGCTTTTCAGATACTTAATAAAGCTGTCCCTTCACATTTTCTGACACAGTAGTGTTCAGGGCAGACTAGTTTACATGACAAGCTCTTTTTTTTCTCTTATTAAATTCAAGAGAGTGTTATAACATAACAGCTATAAAATAAATGATAACAGGAAAATGTTTTGCTACAAAGTGCAAATAACAGGCAGGGTGTTCCTGTTAGTCCATCATAAGATATCACTTATATTTAGTGAAGAAAAATAAATAACTTTGCCCTTGCTACTAGGACAGAGTGCTGTACATTCTGAGATGCTTTTTCTGCTCACCACAATTGTAAAGTATTTATTTGAGTCACTATAACCTTTCAGATCGAACCAGCCTGGAAATTCTCTTCTAATGCTTCTTTTATTATCAACAAGATATTTTGGCTCACAAAACCTCTGTGCACTGGATGTTTTTTGATTTCTCCACCATTCTAGGTAAACGCTAATTGCAGATCAGCAGTTTTTTAAAAACCTTAATCCGGGCTTTGTGGCACCAACCACCAGAGCCATTTCTCGTGTCACTTTATGATCAGTTTTTTCTCCATTCTGATGATTGATGTGTAAATTTAAAAACCAGAATAGCTACAGAATATGCAGTGTCAATCACACATATTCACTCTCCATTTTATAATGTCTATAATCCAAAATATTAATAAATACTAATATATGACAGGATTATATTAATTTAAGAGTGGATTGCTTGTTACATCACTATGAAAACATTGAAACCTCAAGTCTTGGACATAAAAAAAAAAAAATTCTCACAATTTGTCAATCGTCAGTCGAAGTGAATACACGTTACGAGCTAGCTAAATCGCAATCAGTTTCCACACTAAAAAGCGACAAAACATTTTTTTAAGAACAGCCTGACAGTTAATGACATCAACAGTTTAATACAGACACAGATATTATGTTTAATTATCCAATAAACTGACTTCACAGCAGTTTGTTATGGCGAGATCCATAACACATTATTTTAGGATCCTTTAAGGCTATAAAACTAAGAGACAAGGATATTTTCTCACCATGCATCGTAAATTAGAGCTAAAAGGCAATAATGGGGAGTTGATAGATCAGCAGGACTCTAATTCACTGAGTATTGATCAGGGCTGATTTTTAATGGGACTGCAAATCCGATTCAAATTACAGTAAAGCTGATGGAGCTGGAAGATTCTGGCTTTCCTTACAGCAGGACTGTAGGATTATGAGCTCCTTATGTTGTCCTGAAAACTGTATAGATGTGTTTATATCTCAGCACAGTATATGACTATTTATATGACATATGACAATGAAAGGACAGACCTGAAAGCCAACACGTTAAATGTTCTTGTGCTTGGTGCTAAAGGTGTGCAAAATTGTTCATTAATGCAACAGCATCCTAAGCAACTACTCTAAGATTTCTGTTATGGTGGTTTCTAACTCGCTAAAAATTACGACAGTCTTACGCGTTGCATTTGCAGCAGTATTTTTTTTTATTTCTTTTTTTTTTTACATATAATTAGATTTTTAAACACATTGTGGCTTCTAGTGGTTACTGTTTCTGTAGATAAATTTGACTAATATTACATTGTCATGGTTATACAGTACTGGGGGGCATGGTGGCTTAGTGGGTAGCACATTCGCCTCACATACGTCCAGGGTTGGGGGTTCGATTCCTGCCTTGTGTGTGTCGAGTTTGCATGTTCTCCCTGTGCCTCGGCGGTTTCCTCCGGGTACTCCGGTTTCCTCCCCCGGTCCAAAGACATGCATGGTAGGTTGATTGGCATCTCTGGAAAAATTGTCTGTAGTGTGTGAGTGCGTGAGTGAAAGAGAGTGTGTGTGCCCTGCGATGGGTTGGCACTCCGTCCAGGGTGTATCCTGCCTTGCCCGATGACGCCTGAGATAGGCACAGGCACCCCATGACCCGAGGTAGTTCGGATAAGCGGTAGAAAATGAATGAATGAATGAATGAATGGTTACACTGGACTGCATTATGCATCAGCCCAAGATTGTCCATGTCACATGTCTTAAACACACACCACTTACACCCCTATATATAGTCCTGTGTATTTTTATTTGTCAATCTTCTGTTGGTGGGGGATGTCATAGCCTAGTGGTTAAGGTGTTGGCCTACCAATCAGAAGATTGAGAGTTTGAATCCCAGGTCTACCAATCTGCTGCTGAGGGGCCCATGAGTAAGGCCCTTAACTCTCAATAGTATAAAATGAAGGAAGTGTTGCTCTGGATAAGGGCATCTGGCAAATATTCTTGTGTGCCATAGCCTCACCCAATCTTGCTTTCTATTTTGTTTTGCCTTTTTTTTTGTTTGTTTTGCACTTTATTAAATAAAAGTTGCACTTGCATCCACCTTCGCCCTCAATTACTAACAATAGTAATACTAATAGTTTTCATGAGTGCTGATGGAAAAAATAAACATATATATATATATAAATATTTGAATAATAAGTCACAGCTCAAGATTTGAATTTGCCGAATATCATGGAAAGAGGTAAAATAATTCTTATTCTTTTTTCTTTGTTTTCAGTGATGTTATATCAGTTGATGAGAACACATTGACACATTTTTAAATAATTAGTTTGTCTTCTCATATTGATTAAGAATATTTTTTTCAAATAGTATTGGAAATTATTAAAAAAGAATAATTAGGTATTTAAATGACCCAAACATAGACTAGTGAATAGTAAACTATAGTTCAGAAACTGATCAACCAAAACTTATTTCATTCCTCTAAATTTTGTCTGAATTGATAAAAAGCAGAAATATATTCTACCTCATCCACCGTTCCAATTGAAAAGAGGTGATGTAAGCTAGATTTTTAATAGCACGCCTGACATCCAAACAACAGAACACTGGTGCAAATTAAAGTCCGCCCACCTCTCTCTTGCTTTTATTGGGAAGCGTAAGATTACTTTGTTCTCAGGCTGACATCATATTCACCACTCTGTTTATTTTTGCATGGAACCGAGCAGTTCTTTACACTTCATGCAAATCAAAAGCCCTGATTTATGCACTTTTCCAGCGCTGGCTGGAACATTAGATTTAATTTTGCTTCTGCAACCCAGTTCCACCTGACACAGTGATCTGGGCCATGCCCCAGCACAAGGATTCATTACTTCTCCCACAATATGCGAAAGCAAAATTTGAATGAAACATTTGTCTCTTGTCACAATGGCATAGAATCCACTTCACTTCCACAGATTTATTAAAACAAGGAGGGGTAAAAAAAAATTGTTGGAGTTGACTGTAACAAAGCTCCTATTCGTGTAGCACCGGCGCATAAGAATAAAGCTTGTTGTTTGTGGGATGGAAAGCAATCTGTTTTCCACAATGATATTCTGTTACTGCTCCGTAAAACGACAGAGCAAAAAAATAAAAATGTTATGTATTCCTGCTTTGGTATGAGTCTGATTTAGATGATAAGGATGTAGAAATGAAAAATTTGTTTTAAGACACAATCTACATTTTTTCCTAAAGCAGCTTCTCTTTTTAGGAGCACTGTTAAATCAGAACAAGTTTAATAAACAATTAATAATAAGTGCTGACACTAGGCAGACTTTGTGAAACTGCCAATGAGTAAAACTGCTTGAAATTGCCAAACTGATTTCTGATTACAAAACTGTAAAAAATGAAACAGACATACAGATATTATTCCTTAAAATGTGTGTGGCGCTATTGCACAGTCAGTTGGACAGTGACTTGATCAAAACAAAAGGTGCCAATACTTTAGAAGTCAATTTAATGCAGACTTTGAAAGGTTTTAAAGCAAGCCGCATTGTCGTTGTTCAATCTCAAATGATGCTGTGTTGTGCCTGTAGTGTACTAAGCAGGATCTTTATTGGTACTGTTATACACTATGCAGTGACCGTTTACAGTAAATTGGAAACTGTTATATAGATCACGTGTACGAATTTAACACAAATGGAGGAACAAATTTAAGAAATTTCTGCTTAATGTCAGTAAATAGGGTGATGTTACCTCGCTATTTTAGATGGCCTGTTGTCTTTGGTAGTTTTGTGACCTAAATATTTCATTTATTAAGACTTTAGTTATTTAAGAAAATGTAATCAACTGTTTAGGATGTTGTTGAATTTTGACACAGAATACATGTTAGTCAAATATTTGGCTACCCTTTAAGTTTTATGTTCCTTAAATCTAAAATGCTCGGTTCATGCCTCACAAATTTGGAAGCAGACTGAGACCAAGTTTGATTGTAGTGTTCTCGCACATGCCTAAAGAACCGCACTAGGGTTCCATTCAAACCGACTAAACACTATGTATGTGAAAGCACCTTCTGCCTTGTGCAGTGTTTTTAAATGTAGTTTGCGTGTTCTTGATGTTGTTTTGCTAAACAAATTGCAGTTTTGCTGAAGGTGACTGTGTGAAACCCTACCGCTGATTTCCCTGTGCCCTGTGCCTCAGTATCCAGAGCAGACTGGTAGTAAAGAAAGGATTAAAATCCAGACAGGAACTGGCCGAGATTGTATCCATATTGCAGATGGACTGACAGATGGGCTTGTTCTAGCCTCATATTAGAGCCACATTGTGTTGGATTTGATTACACGACCTACCTGTGGCAAGAGGTAACCTTATGATAAAGTGAATTCTTCTTCCATGCACAGAAATGCCTGGTGACTTCAAGGCCATGCTGAATATTCTGATTAACTATTCACCTCTCTGCTCTTGTAGCTGATTGTTTCAGGAAGCTGGGAGCTCAAGGGAGGTAAAAAACCTCTGCACAGCAAACAAAAGGGATTTTCTGGGCATGAGTGTCTGTCACTGGACATCACTTGCACTTCATATAATATTTAAGGCTTTGTCCACACTAATAGGGATCAAAACAGTGCTTTCATATCAAAATCTTATCCATCCACAGCCAACTATTTTTACTTCATTTTAAGCTACCGTTTTTTGCACGTTTCCAAATATACTAAAATACACTGAAGATTGAAAATGCGTATAATGGACATGTGAAGATACCTAAACTGTACAACATGATGTGTTGAAACATCAAGTGAGTAAAAGGAAGTAGACCTAATAGGAAAAGGAACCTTAAAAAGACAAGAGCGATCCAATTGTTTCAATATGTCAGTAGACAAAGTCAAAAATTTGTAAAGTTATACATTTTGATCAATCACTCATTAGAGTTGCACTTATTCTGAAGTCCGCTACATAGATGGAGTGAGACTTGCTGGTACAGAAGAGGTTTTTTGAATCTTGAACATGTTGGAGATCACTGCATTTACACAGAAATGGTAACAAGCTAAAACAAATATATGTAGATAATGAGAAATTGAAATAAAAACTAAATGATAAATGATGCCATTGTCTTCCTTTCAGTTTTGTTTTAGATAATATGAGTAAATTGCATTTAAATCGCATTTAATCACCACGTTTCAGTTGTATGAATGCTGTTTGCATGCATGAATAAATACACAACTAAATACTAATAACATTATTGAAACTTATTATAGAAAAATTACTAGTGATGACTGAGGTACTGCTTTGTTGTTCTTCAGTATTTAATGATAATTAAATATGAAAGAGTTTCATACGTGGGAATTTATTACTAATATTTTTAATTATTTCTAAGTTGTTTATTTGAAAGTATATTAATGGAACATCCGATGGCTACATTACAGTCTTTGCAGGATTGCAGGTTGGATGTTGGATGTTTGTAGGATATTATTTCCATTTCTTTTTTTCTTTCTTTCTTTTGATCTTAAGTGACTAAATAAAAACAATTCCATTGCGTGCTCCTCTGAGGAAATCTGTAATAACTCATGCAAATAAGTACATTTTAAACTGTTTTTTTGTAACAGGAACAGGTATGACTTAGCTAATGGGGACTTAAACTGTCCACATGACTTAAGTATTTTGGATTCTCATGACACAGGCCTTGTGAAGGCTAACACATCACAAGAAAAACTATAAATGAAATAATATTTAACTAAGACTAGCTAAAAACTATTAAGCAATTTTTCCAGCTACAAAAGATGCAGCCTAGTTATCAACGGCTTAGGAAACGCTAGATCATGACAGCAATAGATACAGGACTGAGAGCAGACATTTTTGTTAAAAACAATCATTAAATCAATCATAAATTAAACTGAGTTTAGTTTTAGTAAACACAGAATGGCCTTTAAAAATACTCAGATTTCAGTATGCTACAGTAAGTTGTTGTGGTCTGTGTGCACTGCTGGATTTAGCTGAAGCGCACGAGCCGATGATGGAATTTAGCCATTGGAAAAATGTGTTAATGTGTGATTTAAGTTCTGTCCTGCGTTGTGCTTTATTACAGCCATAAAAGAATGCAGCTGTTACTGTTCAAGCTTTTGTGTTATGGTCGAGTTTTTATGTGTGTGTTTTATTTTCTCTTCGACTCTGCGAGAGACAGAGAGAGAGAGAGTGCAAAGCTTAACGTGGGAATTTAAGGAGAGTCAGCAGCTGTGATCTCTTGAATTGCCTGGTTCAGTTTAGAGAACTGTCATAAAAGTTAAATTTTTTTCCTGAAAACAGGATTCATCGATACTGGCAATGGTGATGGATAAATGTAATGATACCACTCATTTATTTTATCTGATAATAACAGCTCAGATTTCTACATCCTATACATGTAACTTTGTCATCTATTGCATGTTGCTTCTTTAATGAACATACCACATGCAATCTCAACATATTTCAGATTACCAATCAAAGCGAATCCAAATAAAGCAGACAGTAAACTGTGCTCTGTGAAAATAGGAATAGAGGAGGAACTTCAGCATTTTCATGCACCGAAGGTAACCTGATAAAACATCTTATGTTCTTTTCCCAATCCACTTGATAGCAACAAAGCAGTGTAAGCATGTGAGTGTTAAAGAGATGTCACGTATTGCATACTCGTGTTCAGAGAAACAGTAGCTGAGACATGCGCACTTTCCTTTCCCATTTGCTTGCCAGTGTCTACATTTTGCTTGTGAACCAGGGAATAATTCATAGCCCTATGCGCTCATTTTTAATGACCCTGCTCTAATACTGCTCTGTGTGCTCAAATCAGACGCTCTAGAGCTCTCTATTAAAGATGATATTTAAACACCATAACTTCTTGAACGTAAATCACAAGATGAGAAGTTTATTGCTTGCAGCACGCAGCAGGAACCAAAGCAGGACTAAATAAAATGTGCATGATATTTCTGAAAAAAACTTTTGGAATTCATGAATCACTTTTTGTATGTAATGTATTCTGGCAGATCAATAACAGACATGCTTTAATACACTGCCTCATCAGATGATTTCAGAACCAAGTATCTGGACTAGGAGCAGGAGCAGGAGAACTCTACGCCTTGTGTGTCATGTCTGTGGCGGCTTCATGATGACTCCAGCTCCCCTGGGTGTTTTAGAGCTGGACAAGGCGACACTGCGATGCAAATGACTTTTCAAGGTCCTTGAGATTGCTCATTAACTTTCAGCAGGCATACGTCCTAACTTTATTATTGACTGCACAGAATACACAATACACTGACCTCTGCCATGCGCAACTAAATCTCTCTCCGCTAATCCATCGCACCGATTTTTCACGACCAGCCAGAAAGCTGCAGGCAGCAGTTTAGTCACCTTTCAGCATAGCCTACCGGAAACTCAAACAAATGACCTATACACTATTTTTTATGCCCACACTAATGAAAGTTATGATCTTCCATATGGTTTTACTGATGGAAACAGGTTGAGCGATAACATTTTAAACCATTCTTAAAAATATTAGTAATAAAAAAATTAAAAAAAAAATAGAAATGGATCCATTTCTTGAAATGGATCTGAAAAATAAAAGATAAATAAATTTTTTTATTCTAGAACATTTTTCTAAAAGAGGCCTCTGGACTAACAGTTTATTTGTTTGTTTGTATAGTTAGTTATTAAATTATTTATTTATAAATTCATTTAACACTTTAATGCACAAATAAACCAAGTAGATTTCCAGAAGTATGACACTGTCTCCATGGCAACCATTACATTTTATCTCTGTTTAAACAAAACAACCAGACTGCTATTTGTTTTTTGTTTGATTGTTTGTTTGTTTGAAATCACTGATTAATATCACCTACAGTACATACACTATTATCATCATCATATCCCAGAACCAGGATTATTTATTGTTCCAGAGGGAGCTCATTTCCACCAAATCTATTTTTAACGTTTTATACTGGCAAATATGTATTTGGCAAATATTTATACGAATCTCAGCAGACTGTTATAAATCTCACATTTCACAGCCTGTGAGTACAGCACTTAATGCAGATTAGCAAAGGTGAATCAACATATTATAAGCGTCTGCCATTTGTCCTGATGTATCGAATCATTAGCACGACAGAATCACTTAAGCTGGATCCACTAACATCAAGTTTCCTCTGGTTTATTGACCCCCTGTAGCGCTGAGCCTGACAAGTGGAACTGCAGCAAAGTTCATTAATAAGAGGGAATAAATCAATTCACGAGGAAACAGAGGAATTTCTGCGGCAGTTTGGTCTTTTAACAATAAGAATATGAAGTCATGAAGCTGATATGAATTATGATGAGTTGCTATTGATTCAACAACCATGTGACCCTGATGATCATTTGGTGAAGGATTTATTCATTTTGAGCTGAATGATGTGAGGGAATCATATCGAATTGTTCGAATTTTCTGAAATTATTTTTAAAAAAAGGACTTATGTTTATTATTGTTTAGCATTTATACTTCCTTCCAAAATGTTTTGATGACTCCAGTAGCTGATTTCTACAGTGATTTCTGCATCGTGTCCATCTCCCACTTTTATTTCTTCATCATTCTTCACTCCATTGATTACTTTTCTTCATCAAGCAGCAGCCTGGGAGAGTGAGCTGGCCAGGCCTGGCAGGCCATGTGCAGGCAGAAGTGCAGCGTCAGCCACTTGGAGCGTCCTTCAGCACTCTCAGACTCAGAGGGAATCAAGGTCGAATCTGCTGACAGAAAAATGAACATGACATAAAAAAAAGAAAGAGATGACTTAATTTGCCATTCTCACCTGCACTGAAACTGAAACAGTAGCTAATCCTTTTGGAATGAGAAATAAGATTAACACAGGCAGACGATGAGACGAAGAGTAGGATTTAAAAAAAAATTTACTTTACAGTAAGTGCGTTAAAACTTTACAGTAAGTGCGTTACAATTCTGTTAACAAGTAAACTTTGTATAAGATACAGGAGGTTTGACTCCTGAACAATTCCTTGGGGTTGATTTTTTGTAAAGTATTTATGAGAACTCAGTGATCAATTCACTGTAGTATCTCTGATTATGCTGACAGAATGTGAATTGAAGCCATCCAGGACTATCGATCTTGTAGTGCTAAAATGTCCCCTCAACATGGTGAAGATCAGAGCAGGAGCTGAGCAGATCCCAGCTGTCCTGCCAGGCTGAGCAATGTCCAACCATCAGCAAACGGTGACGGAGTCAAACGGTGTAATAGCTGCGGAGACACATGCATGCTTCCCCCAGGGGATATCCCACACCAACGTGCCTGATTGCCATTGCACGGTGCATGAAAGTTTAACGTGATTAGGGAGAGTGGATCTTAATCCCACAAAACTAGTGAAGCTGCAAGTAATCACACAGCCTGTGGAGTTGCAGCTGATGGCGTGGGCACAGCTAATGTGACGAGACAGCGAGAGGGGCCCAGAGGTAAAGAGATGCTTTATAGAACACTCGCTTGTATTTTTACACATTTTCAATTTCGTATTTCAGTAATCGTGTAAAATAATAAATAATGATTTACTAAACCTGAAATAAAAATACTGAAATATGAACTAACGTTAAGGCTTTGTACTAATCACAAACTAATAAAGAGCTAATCTCTTAGCTAAAAACTATGAATTCAGATATTAGTGCATGATTCATGTCCCGTTAATAAAAAAATGTTAACGTGAATTGCTTATTTTTCCCACAATTCATTTATTCATCATTACATGATTTTTCACAGCATGATTTATTTATCTAAATGAAGGTTTTTTTAATGTTATTTATTTCTGTATCTTTTTTCAGATTCTTTTATTTTCCTGATTTATTTATTTCCACATGTAATTTCTTGGGGAATAATTCTTTTGTTTACACATCTGGTGTGTTTTTCACACTGTCATGTTTTGACTTGAATTCATTTTTGCGATTTCAGGACATAACATAAAATGCAGCCAATAACATATACAGTAAGTGCATGTGAATAACATATGATCCCATGTGAAATATATGTGATATTCAGATCTCTATTCTCTGAAGCTGAATAAATGCTTGGGTGAATAGTGAGATAAGCCAACAATAGGGGTTCTCAAAGTAAACAATCCTTCTGATCCTACACTCACCTTTTGACTCCTGTGTTTAACGGTGCCTGGTTCGAACAAAACACACAGATAGTGAACCATAATGGCCTTCTCCCCCTACCCACTCTGTCGTCTCCTGATCTCCTGCCTGTAATAAAGGCATATTAATTAATCCAGATTACTGCCGCTGGGTCGCTCATTATGCCCGATTGAATGGCTGCTTTTACGGTCAATTTAGCAACGTCCTTATCAGTGGACATAGGTCTCATTTGTAAAGGTCTAATTAGCTGTGAAATACATGACAAGTCAATTGTGCTAAAGACAAGCACACAGAATGAAGCCTTGATCAAGGTCTATGTCTGCCTGCATGAGATAAACTTGGAATCGTGTCATGTTGGAGCCGATCGAGTCCTTTTTGTCACCCACAGGAGTTTGTCCTGATGGAGTTGGGAAGCTAAAGGGTAACTTTCACTTGCAGCTTTAGCAGAGGGTTAATTATTTCTTACCTTAATTAAACCACACATTCCGCTACTGGCATATTTTACAAAAAAGTTGTGGGCTGGCACAAGGACCTTTATTGCTTAAAATAAGGGGTGGTTTTTAAGTACATCACAACCCAGTCTTCTATCTCACACTAGTTTTCCAACATTTAAAGAGGTTTGAGGATATTTACATATCCTTGTTTGTTTTTATTCTAGCTACAGGAGTCTGATTTAATGCTGAGATGGCCTTGCACTTTTGTAACATTTGCTAGACAGTCTATTATATTTTGTCAATAAGGTACATTAACAGAAATTTACTGGCATTCCAGATGACCAATCACAAACTTTTCCTGAAGCACTTCATAAAATATGCAATAAATATGCAAGGTTATCTCATCTATTCTCATCCACAAGCTCTGTGCTATGTGTTGCATTGATGTGATCATTATATGCTATCATGTACAGTTTACCAGGAGCAGTCATGAGTTTTGATCCCTTGCTATGGCAATATGGGAAGTACCTGAAAATTATACTAGCCTGAATTCTCAAATAGTGTGAAAGTAATATGAAATAGCATAGGTGCAGGCAAATAGCAGGCAAACAAAATACCCACAGCAGAAAAGGGATGCAGTATGTTTAAGATGCACCTTTTTCTCACTCACTCACTCACTCACTCATTTTCTACCGCTTATCCGAACTACCTCGGGTCACGGGTAGCCTGTGCCTATCTCAGGCGTCATCGGGCATCAAGGCAGGATAAACCCTGGACGGAGTGCCAACCCATCACAGGGCACACACACGCTCTCATTCAGTCTCATTCTCATTCACAAACGCAATCACACACCACGGGCAATTTTCCAGAGATGCCAATCAACCTACCATGCATGTCTTTGGACCAGGGGAGGAAACCGGAGTACCCGGAGGAAACCCCCGGGGCACGTGGAGAACATGCAAACTCCACACACACAAGGCGGAGGTGGGAATCGAACCCCCCAACCCTGGAGGTGTGAGGCGAACGTGCTAACCACTAAGCCACCATGCCATGTACTCTGCTGTGTAATGTATTAATTGCAGAAGGGTAGTAGCATCTCAAATTGAACACTAACCTGAAGTCTAAGATTTTACCCAGTTGATAGCAAATGACATCAAACGCATGTGATCTGTTGTGATGCCACTAGCTTTAACATATTTAGTGAATTTCTAAAATGTTGAATCACACAATGTGGGCTAATTTAAAACACATTGTTAAGATGTCTTGTACATCAGAGTGTTGACGACTACTGTGAACTATTATCTCATGCAGTTTCAGTGTCTGGTAGCCCCGCCTTTCTTTTACTAAGTAAGCAAAACTTGAAGTATTTGACTAATTTTTGAATACAGGAAGTGTCCAACATTCCACATTTCTGTCTTTCAATTGAATAAGTGCATAATCCAGCTACTTGAAGTTCACTTCAATTTGTTCGAATTTTCAATATGAGCACACTACTCACACAAAAATGAGGTAAAATATTGCAATAAGTATGCAATTTGGGACACACTGTTTGTTTGATTACACCAGATTGAAAGTCCGGGTGGGGACGGCGTCTTTGGTCAGCTTGTGTCTGTTGGTGTCGTACCACCCTCTGCAGCCATAAGTGTGCTATGCCTGAACCAGTCATTATCTGCAGGGATGTTTAATGGATATCCAAACCATGGAACCGGGGGTCTGGAAACCTAGCATGCACTGCAAAGTAGTTAGACCCATGCAGGAGTGTATCAACAAGTTCTGTTCATACTCGGCCCATCGGAAAAACTCTCTCCACCAATGATGTTTGCAGCTTCAGTAGGTGCGTAGGTGCCAGTCGATCTCTTTGTTGAGCCTTCTGTCTGGCCGTTAGATGGGGGTGGTATCCAGACATGTTCAAAAGAAAAAGGCTTTAAAAGGCTCCCCACACCCCTGACGTAAACTGAACTACCTGGGAAACCATAGATTTAGAACACATAGTTGAATAGGGTCATGGCTGTCTCTATGCTGGTGGGTAATCCCTTGAGCAGAATTAGATAGCAGGACTTAGAAAATTGAATAGTAACCACCATGATGGTGGTAAACCAATGGGCGCTTGACAGGTCCGTGATGAAGTCAATGGCCAGATGGAAGCAGGGACATTGAGGGATTGGTACTGGTTCTAACAGGCCTGTTAGAACCAGGGATATTGAGGGATTGGTAATGGTTCTAACAGGCCTGTGGGTAGCTGACACGTCATCCGGGATTGGGCACAAACCTGACATGCTTGAATGAAGTTCATGACATCATTAGTGAGTGTGGGCCACCAGAAAGCATTCTGTACCAGGCGAGCGGTATGCTGAACTACTGGTAGCAATGATCAATGATGGGGTTAATATGGGTTCTGAACTTGTGGTCTGGACCACCAAATATTATCTCCATGCAAGGGAGTAAGAACATGGATACAAATTTGCTAATGATTGTACAGTATGCATCCACCGCCACAATAATAGATAAGTCTGGGTCAGGGTGCCTAAGATTTGGGGCTGTGGTGAACCTCCTTTTGATGTCTTAAAAGGCATGTTGTGCCATGTCAGTCCAACAGAGTCTCTTAGACTTTCCCCACAATAGGGAAACAAGGGGGCTTTGACCATGCTGTAGTTTCTTTTGAAACACTAGTGAAAACTGGCGAATCTCAGATACCTTTGTAGGTCTTTGATTGTAGAGGGCCTTGGCAAGTCTTTAACCACTTTAACATTGTTTTGATCCATCTCTACTCCCTAATGACTGATAATGTATCTTATTGGAATATATATCCAATAATATCTTGCGACATTTGGTGGTTGATCAGGTTGATCACAAAACCCGCATCCATGAACGTGGCAACCTGGCGAGTCTGGCCAGCATATGACAGTGTGTTTGGTAAGCAGAAATTATGAGGGCAGTAAGTGGGGCCTTCCTGGGTGGTTTTATTTGGGCAGGCAGCACAGTGATGACCTGGCTGTCCGCAATGCAGGCATAAACCCTAGGTGATCTGTCCTCCATTAAAACACGAGTCTTCTCGAAATGGATTTGGGGTTAGTGGATGAGTGTTATCAGAGGTAGTCTGTATCTGTATCAGAGGTAGTCTAGCCTAATGGCCAGATTGATGAGCTGAGAAGTAGGCTAGAGCTCACTCCTTTTCTAAAAACAGCATTTAAAGCAACATAATTCCACCCACTCTGAGCAGCCAGTGTCCAGAATTGGGCAGTCTTCTCGGCTGCCGTGTTAGTCCCTTGGTTTTTCTGTAACAATTGTAACAAATTACACTGAAATGTCCCTTGCTCCCACAAGGTATTCAAAGACCTCCCAGATCTGATGACTAAAACAGGCAAAGGAACTCCTAATTTGGGGTTTGTTATCCCACACAACTGATGTCCTTTCTAGTGCTTCAGCTAGTGCTGCGTGGTTTAATTGGAAAATGCCTCTGACCGGTGTGAGTTTTATGACAGTGCAACCCTTACATTTCTCTGCAGAGCCATCAAACCTGTCAGGGAGCGGCATTTTGACTATTTCAGCTCACACAGGTGTGGAATTTTGAGTTGCATTCAGTAGGTGTTCATTAGTAGTCTGAAGCAAGGTGAGTTGCTGCTGGTAGGCCACCAAAATTTCCCTTTGATGTGCTACAAGCTAAAATAATCTAAATTAGCTAATCTAATCTAATCTAAATGCTAGATCCATGCAAGGTATTCTTTTATCAACTTACCAGAGTGGCAGAGTAACAGTTAACAGGCAGAGTTTGATAACAGAAGAACAGTCAGCAGGACAGATAAATCCAAAAGACAGAATGCAAATAACTCCAAAAACGGTGAACTATAAAACTAGGTTTCATACAAAAACAAAACACTGGTAGCAAAGGAAGAGGGGCTCAGTATGCAGTGGACTGACAATATTTCACATGTAGCAATTGCGTGAGCGTCACTTAAAAGTCTATGGATGCGGAAGTGAACTGATTGAAGCAGCCAGGCTAATACTCAAGTGAGGGTTCCCTCTGGTGGTAAGGAGGGGACAATGCAATGGCTGTTGTTACACCAGGATTTACCTGTTGGCACTTCTGAATGTGTTGCAGAGTTCCAAAATTAGTTTCCCAGCAGGAAAGTGAGCATATCCATAAGTGCAGAGAGCCAATCAGATTCTGAAACTTGTGGCTAGAAAAGTGTAGAAAAGCTATTGGAGGCTCTGTATCTCATGGGTGGAGCCTCTATTGCGGTCAGTAATGCTGAGCTGAAGTGTTGTGGAAAGGAATCCGGGGCTTCAGAGTTTAACACGTGCAATGGGAGGCATCACGTTTGGTTATACATCTGTCGATATAAAACTCCAGGATATTACAGTTTAGTTTGAATGGTTGGGAAAAATATGTTTGACATGAAATATTTAACAGAACATATTCTATTGGGACAGTATTTTTTATATCAGCTCACAGATAATATGACATTTCTGTAGTTAGCAAATCACAAGGTGGACAGATCTGCTTTATGGTTATATTTCGGCAAAACCTCTGACAGGCAACAGGGAGAATATCATTAGAATTTATTCCTTACTGCGCTGAACAGGGAATAATCTGGGCAGACAGTTTGAGCTGTTGCCTTTGGCAGCTTTCCTCTCCGCTCTGGCCTATAAAGCACAGACATCCGTGGCACTCGGCACTTTTGCTGGCACTCGCCAATTTATGTGGCATCTGATCCATCTTGCTGACTCGCCCATCTGCTCCCGGCAGGAGATTGGCAACAATTCCACATTACAGACTGTAAAAGTGCCACTGCGCGACAAATGGAGAATTTTTTGTCATCAATTATTGTTGCAAAAGCTCCTCTGCCATATTAAACATCTCAGAGTTGCTTTGTCTTAGCAGAATCTTTTATGGTGTATAAGGAAAAGGTCAACAAGGCATGAGATAATACTATTGTCAATTTCAAATGTAATCAATCAGCCAAGTGATGTAGAACACATGCAGCAATTTAATTGCTGCAAACCACCAGTTACTGAAGTAAAAGGTTGTCAGTAGGTATTTCTACTGCTGGTTTCCATAACTATAACAGTGGGTGGTGAAATTAGCATTCCATTTTTAACAAAAGATGCTGTAATCATAGTAGTCATCTCTAAAAATATTTAAATGTAAAAACATTTGGTAATGTGGCTTGTACTGCGTCCTGTTGTGTTTCCTTCTGACAACTGCAAGAGATAAGTATTACACATTTATAAATGTATTCTGTACAATATGACAAAATGAAATATACATCACTGGTGAACACACTACAGAATTAAGTGGTTTGGGATCAACACGAAGACTGAGGATCAAATTTCCTTGGTATTTTCCAGTATTATGAGACTTTATTGTAGATATTAACATGATTTTCACAGTTACTGTGTACAAGCAATGCCTTTGTATTTTAGCAAAAGTGCCTGTTCTTATCCTAGTTCAGTGAGCATGCTTTTTTATTTCTTTTTAAATGTAGTGGTGTGACGATATGGTGTGTAGAAAACATTTGGCAAAAATCACATCTGACAGCTCTGACTGTCTCTCACTCTTACAGGATTGTCAAAGTCACAGCAGTTCAGAAACATCATTTTTTAAAAGTAATTAATATTTAGTGGATGCTTGTTTTTTTTAAATTAACAAATGTATTATACACACAGAAGTTTAGGTATTTAGGTTCTTATTCGTAGTTGCAGTGAGTTATCTTTGTTTCTAAACTCTAAGGAAACACCAAACTTGTCTTGTCTGAGATTCTACAATTTGGGAAAAATTGCCTGACTTTGATATTTTGCCAAACTATTCCTTTAAATTGATATGAAATTAATAAAATGATCAATAATCTAACATTTGTAGCGTCAGCATGCTGGTGAAACCTTGGTGACACCCTGTCCTGGAATGTCGTCAAATGAAGTGCTGAGTTTCAGCTGATTTGTAACTATTTGGACAACATGAAAAATGCAAAAAATACGTTTATTCTCATCAGAGGGGTGCAGAATAAATAGGACAAAAGCCTTTGGACCATTGAGGGAAAAAGAAACACGGAGCAGGCTGTAGTATGTGGAGTGGGGCATCCTGCAGGGCTTCGTGTTTTCTTTCCACACACAGAGTAGGCCTGATTGAGGGGAGGGACCACGCCTGCCCATCTCACTGTGCTGCGTTTATTTGTCCTGCTTCATGTGCGGTGCGCAAGAATCCAGCATGGCTGTGTCCAAGGACACGCTGTTTAGGTTCTACAGCATGCCGGATGTGTGTGCTGTCCACATCCCTGTGAGTGTTTGCTTGAAATGAATCGTGTGTTTATGCTTTTGTAGCCTAAATGAAAGCCAGTGGGAGAGAGTTTTGGTGTGTGCTCTGTGTTTTGCTTCAAAAGAGCAAAACTTTCATACTGTAGCTCTGTCTGTAAATAGGACATACGTTTACTGTCTCTAAATAGGACATATGTCTGTAAATAGGACCAACAAGTGTGAAACGCTTTATGCAATCTTGTCTATCATCAGTGTCCATCACAACATTACTACAAAGCACCAAAAAGTATCTCTCTAAATTCTTTCACCTACAATATGATAAGCTGCTGTGCAATGAATTAAAGATCATCTAGATACCTGGATACAGGTCAAGAATTAAAACAGGACAGTTTATAATTAAAAAAATGTCATATAAACGGGTATGCGTAAGGATCTAAGTGTGACAAGGGCTTAATTGTGATGGCTGGACGGCTGGGTCAGAGCATCTACTAAACAGCATATCTCTTATGAAGTTCCTTGTGTGCAGTGGTTAATACCTAAAAGTTGTCCAAAGATGGAAAATCAGTGAACTGGAGTCATGGAAGCCCAAGGCATGGGGAGTGAAGGCTAGTCTGTCAGATCCAATCCCACAGAAGGGCTACTCTAATACAAATTGCTGAAAAAGCGAATGCTGGTTCTGATAGAAAGGTTTCAGTATTCACACTGCATCACGGCTTGCTATGTATAGAGGAATATGTAGCTGTTGAGCAGTCAGAGTGCCCATGCGGACTCCTGTCCGTAAGCCTACAATGGGCATGTGAGCATCAGAACTGGGCCATGGAGCAATGGAAGAAGGCCTGGTCTGATCAAACATGTTTTCTTGTGGACAGAATATACATTAATATAATTATCAATAAATAAATAAAATGATATAATCTTGATTCTGTCATTATTGTTAATAATAATAATAATAATGATGATAATAATAATAATAATGATAATAATGATAATAATTATTATTATCATTATTATCATTATTATTATTATTATCATCATTATTATTATTATAATCAAATTAAACAAATAAATTTCTTTATTAGCAGAATCTATCTAAGCAGATACTAAGCATGTAACAGTTAGCTACTAAGTGTGTGTTTAGAGTGTTATAAATTACACATTTCTCAGCTGAGGTCATAGGTCACAGGTGATGAGGTCAGTGATTATGCTTCACTTTATTTAATTGCTAAGGAGAGAAAAATTCTGCACTGATATTCTGGGAGATCTGGACTCTGCCTTTAGCGCACGGCACAGCAGCTGCTCGACGTCCCATTATGGAAATCCTTAATATTTAATGCATCGATTAACATTAACAAGTCAGGCAGAACTGTTTCACCACTTCCATTATTATTTGATATCTCCTGCGCAGGGCGATGATGGGTGGCATAATGAAAGGTGGATCTCTATTTCAACCTTGAGGGGCTCCGGCGGCCTGCCAGTAATGAAGACGTATTAAAGCTTAATGTAGCTTAATGTAGCAGGTGTCATATATCTCCTGTGCACAAGCTCTTTCTAAAGCATTATATTCATCGCTACTACCTTAAAAGCCACTAAATCTCATGGGCTAAGTTCAGTCTGGCTGTGATTCCCCGTCATTAATCGATAGAAAAATTGTTAACACACCTCAGCCAGGTTCCATTAGTCTGTCCCCGGACAATAAATGTGCTGGTGGCGTGCGACAGCTGAGCAAACTGTCTCACGCTCTCGGGTTAATGGCTGAAGTTGAGCAAGTGTCCAGTCCATCTGCAAGGACGCCGTGTTCAGCAGCCATGATCTCAACGGTGTGGACTAGGAGCCGATCGTCTGTTTCTTTTAGGACACTCATACGATTCCATGAAAAATCAGCACGTTTTGATAAGGAATACAACAAATAGCCGATTTCCTCCTTGACAGAAGCTAGCTCCTATGATACATTATTTCAATACTTTCTTTTGACCTCTGGGTCAGTCCCACTTTCTCTGAAATCTTTTATACACAAGTCATTACATTTCATATCCTTATCGAAACACGATCATGTTTTGTATCAGTCAGTATCAGTCACTTAATTCTCACCTTAAAGAACCATTTTGGATGAATATTAAATGTACAGAATGTCCCTTCATCCAAAATGTAGTCGATCGATCAATCATGACATGTCTGGTGCTTGAAGGCTAAGGTTGCTAACATGCAGGGCTGCATTAACTCCTTTAAAGGGAAAGTAAGTAATGCACACCCAAAAAAGTCACTGAAAGTCTCCAGATGACGCCATGGGATAATTTGCATGTTCATTAAATTGACATGAAAATTTACATGAGGTCAAAATGTATGGAAAAAAATAAAAAAGGTAATTGTGATTTTATATCTCACAATGCTTACTTAATATCTCAACTATTTAGAGTTTTCTTTATTATGAGACACATTTTCTGTTTTGTGTGTAAAAAAAGTGTAAGACTGTAAAAAAATGGAAAACATTATAAAAGATTATTTTCAGCTGTGTGAGTTACAACAAATCCACTGAAATCAGCATCAGTTATTCCCATAAATAAGCAATGTAAGACCAACACTCACCATCTAGTCAAGTCAAGTCAAGCTACTGAACACTCGATAAATAAAGTTATTTATTATAAGACATTTTATTATAAGACATTTTAGGTTCTGTGTCATGTGGATGTCTAAATTGGCCTCATTATAAATATACACATAATCGAGAGAAATAACCTTATAACTTTTTCTCAATTTCTCAATTTAAATAAAAAAAATTAGATAACTGCAAAATGTAAACTTATAATTCTGAGGAAAAAAAACTAATTTGGGAGAAATAAACACTCAGTTGAAAGAAATAAAGCATAATTGTGAAATGTTAGCTAAAAATTGAGATAACAAAAGGCATCATTTCAAGAAATAAGGCTAAAGTAATTATTTTAATTGGTTTTTTGGGGGGAAAAATTATATGGAATTGTGCTTCCATAAAAAGTCTCACTTTAAGAAGAAATATTTCCTGCAAACTAGAATAGACTACAATAGAAAAAAAATTAATAGAACTGAATAGAATAGAATTTTATCTGAATAGAAAATTTATATTTTGCAGCTCTTTGGTCAATGTAACACACACTAGCTATTTATCTATTTACACAACAGAATAAAAGCCAATTATGTATGAATTTAATCCATCCAATTTCTGTACTAATTTTCCTACATAGTGTCTCCAGGTGGCTGGAGTAAATCTCTGGAGTAAATGGGACTCGGGGCACAATGTAGGGGACACCCTGGGTGATGCCAACCCATTACAGGGCACAGACACTTACACATCAATTCAAACACTACGCACAGTTTAGAGATGTCAGCCTATAACACATGTCCTTGGACTTGGGGAGGAAAATAGAGTACCTGCAGGAAACTCCTGAAATGCAGTGATATAGGGATCAAACCCCTACCACACAGGTGTGAGACAATTTTAAAAAAATAAAATTCATCACTAAGTTCAATGTTAACATGTACATTAGAAGCTAATAACCTCCAGTTAAGCAAGTCATACAGTCTCCTTAAACAACATTTTTTGGTTCAACAACACCTTATGTGAACAAATCTTGAATACTGAAATACTGGAATAATTAAATCTTAAAAATCTTCTCCCACTATTTCCACTAACTCTGAACTGAGAAATAAGGGGGTCTGGTTTCAAGATAAAGCTACAGCTGTTTTTTTTTGTTGTTGTTTTGTGTGTGTGTGTGTGTGTGTGTGTGTGTGTGTGTGTGTGTGTGTGTGTGTGTGTGTGAACACAATGTTCATTAGTCTGCAAATGTTTAAAAAAGCATATGTTCCATTCCCTTTACTGTTTTGTAACTGTTCCATTCCCTTAACTGTTTTGTATTCCTTTTAAGCTATCACGACTAGGTGACGTCATCAGTGCTAGTAAAAAAAATGCTTGTGTGAATTTCAGACACAATATCTTGTTTGATGCAGAATTATGGGTCTCTCACAATATACAGTACTGCATGATTAGCTACCTATTGTTTAGCTGATGTTTATCTAGCTAATAAATCATGTGTATCATTTTACACAGCATCAGAAATATAAAGCAGTCTGTATTCGCTGATTGCTATAGAGTTTGTTACAACTGATAAACTGCTAGCTCTGTACATTCTGATGAGATGTTGTATTTTACCTTTTAGAGTTTGCCGCAGATCTCTATAAGGTGCTTATTATGGGATGTGTTGACTCTATATCAGGAGCATTAGTGTTCACTTTCAGCCTGATGCTTCATAAAGAAAAAATGTTGAAAAAATGTGCTAATTAAGTCACGTCAAGCTTCCGAATCATGACATCCAGGAGAGACTTCGTTGTGTAATGCACATCATCATAAGCGCTAATTCAATTGCGCATTCATTCTGCCAGCTCCTTGCCATTAAGCACGCGTTTAACTGCTTCCATCAAGCTTTTAATATGCAGCGCACACAACCCGGCGGACATGACACCAAATGGTGGAGAGGAGCAGCAGCTGCCCCACTGTCAGCACAGAGATAACCGAGGTACACGGGGGGAGGATGACAACGTCGGACATCAATGTCCTGTAACGAATACATCATTATTACAGCACTGTTCGGGGCTCGTTTCTGTAGCTGCGCTCAAACAAGGACCTTTGTGTTGTTGTGTTGCCATGCATGCAGACCGGATGGAAAGAAAAGCCTTATCTTGTAGCCAGATGAGAGCTCTGGGCCACTCCAAAGCACCGGCTCCTGATAAGAGACATAACTGAGTACAAGACGAGAAGAAAAAAGAAGAGGAGAGGAAAGAGGAGGGGAGGAGCAGACAGAGCAGAGAGAGATAAAAATCCATGTTCAGGCGTTGCCGGTAAAAGCGCACATTAAATCCGAGCAAAGCCCCATGAGTAGACAGGACCATCAATTCAACCTGTGATATGTACACAATCATTACAAACGGGAAACAAAGGCCAGTGTCAATTGCGCCGCTGTTAGAAAGCCGTCTCTCAAATTAAAACTCAAAAGTGTCTTGCTCACAGAGGCTATTTAGCAGCCGTATTTTACAAGGAGGAGCAATAACTGTTTTATTTAATGTATCTGCTCCCTGCAGGGACACGCTGCTTTAATAGAAGCTGTCAGTCAATGTCAGGATGCTGGGCAATAAGACGGCTGACTGCAATAAACACGCAGGGAAGATGATAACGCACACAGCCGAAGATCAGCCCCTTGTTAACTTATGGCCCACCGCCTGTGCCCCGTTTGTCATTTTCTTTTGTGTAACACTCATAATTTGTCATGGTGGATGGTTATCAGAGCGCTCTTGTGTGTCTCTATTCTTTTTGTGTGTGTGTTTTTTCTACACTGAATCGCCCTTTGAAGAGAGGAGAGGTGAAAAATGGATAATGTTGGAGGAGGGACACTTGTAAATAATGTGTATCATCCTGACATGACGGGATCCATGCCGAGATCAATGTGGGTATACATTGTAGTGGTGTGTGTGTGTGTGTGTGTGTGTGTGTGTGTGTATGTGAGTGAGTGAACAGAGGGCGTCCAGGGCAGATGGAGACATCTGTTGATTTCACGAGAAACAGGATGTTTACATGGAATACATGAATGTGCTCCTGTCTGTCTTTTCAGTGGATGTTTAGCTTTTTAGTTTTTTATCAGTGAATTTTCTTTTTTAACTGATTTGTCTTGTCTTGTTGTTTCTATACAGAAATGTTCTAAAGACAAAATGACAATGACCACCTTGGCTGACTTGCTTATATAAATATTTTGAACTAACACCTTTAACATCATCTATAATTTATTTTACAATTACATATTTAGTATCATCATTTTTCAGCAACGTTTATTTGCCATTGTCCTTGTATTGTCCTGAGTCATTACCAAAACTGAGTAATATAACCGTGTCATATACAGTAGCTACAAGGACGGTGGGCCATTTTACTTCTGATAATTGATTAACATTATTGTCACTTTAAAACTCAGGATTATGTCCAACCCCTTAAAGAATATATAGAGTTTGTTCAAACACAAAAAGCAATCACATGCAGGTTAGTAATCATGATTGATCATGATTGGGATGATGAAGATGTTATGTTTTTAACCTCTCCATAATGTACCCAGGCACAGTCCACTTGCTGTTGGTCAACTTTCACTCAATTATCAGCTGTAGTAAAATAACCTGAAAACTTTGGTGTTTTACTGAGTAACCCATGTTTCCTCTGCTGTTTGTATTTTAATTTCTTTCTTTTTTCGAGCCCCACTTTCACATATTTTTACCTATCAAAGACTTCCTCATGCATGATCATTTCCTGATTAGTTTAGAATGAAATTAAGACTGCAAAGTGATTGGTGAAAGCAGACATCCTCATAAGGGGCAGCAATCACCTGATAGGCCCACATGCAGGTGGATGAAAAGTTAATATAGAACAAAGGCATTGGTTTGGTAAACCAAATTCAATTGTGACATTTGAATTATTAATGATAATGCACGGTTATTACGGCAAAGCTCCACCAAATAACAGCGCTAATAAGTGGAGGGCGTAGTGTGGCGTTCACGATCGGCACTACCGATTGAAATTCAATATCCTCCACAGACAATCATGGGTCCCCTTCTTGCTTAAGCACCCCGAGTCTTCAGCCCTTATTAGCCCTATTGTTAAGAATTGATTCCCCAACCCCAGGAACTATATTTATACTATTATTTATTATTACTGATTGAGAAGCCCTGATTGTGTATAAAGCTACTGTAGTATTGTATTCTTCTTCAGCATGAGGTAATGATATCCCAGCATTGTAACATCCCAATCTGGTAAAACACTCCTCTGTCACAAAACTGCCATTCACTCCTTTTTCAAGTGAACAAACTTTGTTCTATCTTTTCTCCAGCAAGCCATGACTAGAAAAGAGAAAATTAATGCAGTGCAGGAACACGTCAAAAAAAACATGTTTATTGCTAATGATCTGCTACTGTAGAGAAAGACACACCCATGGGGTAGGGGCATATAACATTCAACAGAGCATTTAATTGGATAAACACAAGACTAGTGCAGGTTGTGTTATAAATGATAATATTACTAATGTATTAATTGATTAAAGTATTAATAATGTGTTGATAAATTTGACATTTAAACGGTAATTTCAAGATATTGGTATCCATAAAACTAATGAATAGGGACAAAAGCGCTAAAACACCAAAGTTGGATTTCAGGGGTATTTTACAGCTGTATAAACCCTTCAAGCAGTGGACTCTTCCACACAGAGATTAAATGCTTCTTCACATTAGTAATGTCAGCACAAAATGATTGTCTTCTCTGAATAATTTATCCCCCAGCCTGCCTGCTGTAATTCTCTTATCTTTCTCCTCTTTTTTTGTACTTTTTTCATCCTTACTGCAGAGGAGACGGTAAACGGCTGTTAGTCTTCCGAAAACCTATAGATCGGTCTTTTCCATCAATCAATTAAAAAACACTTCCCTCACCCTGGCCGTGATTTATATCTTGTTAATACAATTGTCTCACAATATCTCTGCATTGTTATACTCCTAAATTACATTAGCTGTTTTTAGCCTAATGCTTGTTCTGAGGCTGACCTCTGAGAGACAGAGAGAGATAGAGAAACAGAGAGAGAAAGAGAGAGAGAGACAGACTGAGAAATGGAGGTTTAATAACAGAGCATGTGCACTGATGGAGCTCTTTCTGTAGGTCACATACCCCACTGAATCAGCTACATACCGACGTGACCTCTTTATTGGCCCGCGTGTCGCCCCCACCTGAGTTTAAAAGAGCTGCATCACCACAAGGCCATTGCTGAGGAAGATTGATGTTCCTCCTGGGGAATCTTAAAAGGCATCACACAGTAAACATGGAGTTTCTGGAGGTTCGAAAAGTTTGGAAAAACTGATTTGTTGAAATAACAGAACTACATTTTAATGGTAGAAGGTTTTTTCACCAAATGGTATTAAATTGCTTGTTTTATAAGATGAATGTTGTGATTCCCACAATGGGAATTTACTAAATTCACTAGCCAACAAAAACATGACATTAAATTACTAAACACAAAACTAACCTTTGCACCAATAACTTAATAACAAAAACTTTAACAAAAATTTAAAAACAATTAGTAAAATATTATTCTTTTATTCATTTAAAAAAGGACATTGAATCTATTTTATTAATACTAAACTTTACAGGCACCAAAATTTCATAATGGATATAAATAATTTAAATTATTAATAAAAACACCTAGTAGGTTAATATTAATATTTAATATTCTAGCTTAATTCATGTGTAATTACCTAAATAAACTTTTTTTTTTCTTAAAACTGCCTGGATGCAAAGACAAAGTCGTGTCATGACTGATGCTAATATTCTGTTTAACAAAGAGCGCTCGACACAGGTGCATGTAAACTGCTTTTTAATTATTCATTAGCACACACCCTAAAGACCTATTACTGTCCAGAGATCCCTGCAACCCCCCGGGACATTGAGAGACAAAGATTTTACAGGGATGAGTCAAAAACTAGCGTTACTGAATAATCAATCATGCAGCTCAGCCATGACTGCACTCATCTGTTACTCAAACATGTTGCATAACATTTTCATACATTACGTACAAATTAACAACAGACACATGACACACCAAGCTGGGAATTAAGTACAAATTCAAAAAATCTTACTGCAGGAAATTTCACATTTCATAGCCATTCTTAAAGTTAAAGGTTTTTGCTTCACTGCTGAAAGATCACGTAACGAGTTTTTATTCTGTAAATAGCTAAAAGATCATGTTTTATATGTTGTCACTACTGAAATATTTGGCCAAAGAGAATAAAACAAACAAAAAAATGGGCATGTAATAACATCTTTTATTTTCTAATTTTATTAAAACTATTACATTGTTTGTTTAAATATTGTAGCTTTTAGAACACATTCTGTTAAATAAGTAAAAGCACCAGCATCCAAATAATTCCAGGGAGAATTTTAATAAACAAACATATTAATAATCTGGGATTAACAATATGCTGAATTATATTACTATATTAAGTATTATTATTATTATTATTATTATTATTATTGTTATTGTTGTTGTTGTTGTTGTTGTTATTATTAATTATAATAACAATAATAATAAATATATGGAGCAATTATTATCCATATTTTTGTTTTAATTCTTATTCAGTAGTGCTTCCTGCTTTACATACATAGTTTTTGTTTCAATTTCATTTACCATTTTGCCCAAACAAAATATTTGAATAGATGTTTTTATTACATACAGTCCACCTTTAGCATTACTCACAACTAAGAAAAATGTTATTTATTTAATTAAAGCCACAATTGTTTGCTATTAAAAGTCTTTTGACTCCATGTGACAGGATCTTGAGCTGAAATCTGATGAAGCACGCTGTAGGTATGGGAACGGTTCAGATGTGTGAGATATCAGAGCCGTGGGTTTGATCTAGAGAGACGAAGCGTACAGTAATAACAGGGCCGAGAGCGCAGCCCCCTGTTGTGAGAACACACGACTCCGGAGCTGGAGCCAAACACACAGCAATGGTTTATTAGATTATCCTAAATCCTCATGGCGTGATCAATAGCAATGTGTTTATTTTTGTGCCTTGAGTTATTCATTAGAAATTCAAACAGCCTTTAAGAGGCTCATTAGGGGCTGATCCAGCGGGGATTTTGGAGACTTATTGTACTGTTGTAAAGGAGGAAGGAAGGCCAGGGCATAGTGAAGGGCATGTCCTTACACTACACCATATGATAAGCTTCATACAGATGCAGATGTTTTATTAGGTGTAGGACATGCTGTATATTTACAGTTTGACACTGTGACAAAATAAGCAGCATAAAAATTTGAAAGTGATCTGCACCTCTTAGAATGAAAGCACAATATGACAAAAAAGAGGCATTTAAGCATCCTTTACTGATAGATGCTCTGGAAATTAAATCACGTAAGAAATGCAGGTCCTTTTAAAAGCCAGGCACTAAAAGCTATTTTGTCATTATCAAGTTATTGCATTACGATTACTCGATGTACAGTAGCCGCTTGAGATAATTCATCACAATTGCATTAGGGAGCTCAGATCCCATTTGCCTGCATGGGGAAATGGAACATTAATTGGCATTTGTTCAAGCCAAACAAAGAAAGAACATCAGGGGAATACAGGCAAATTAAAAGACTTTCAAACACACAGAATAAATCCTTAGCGACTGAGCCAGGGTTTTTCTAGCCAGTAGAAAATGTTTTTTAAATCAACTAAATGTGAACAGGGCATAAAATTTATAAATTAAGCCAAAACTGATTACAGATTCAGCCATAGAGAACAGAAAACGGAGCTGATATTATTCTTGCCTTTTAGTAGCTTTACTGTATAAATGGTAAAGCATGTGTAGGCTAATGTGGAAAATAATTAATAGAAGCCTAGAAGCAGTGTTTCTAGCCACGATTTAAATACTAGATTTTTATTTCTGTATTTGTATTGGTCTTTAAATAAAAAGTCAGCATGGCCTATATAAAAGAGTTCCTTTAATTATTTTAGTTTTTTTAAATTAACTCTATGTCACAAGAAATCATCTGTAAAACAAACCCAGATGAATTGTGCATTTGAATTAAGTGCATTTAACTGGGCAGTTTAATTAAAAAATATATAAAAACAGAGATTTTTACTCCTGCTCATAGAGTATTTTTGTTTATACATCCCTGCGTGTTCTGACAAATTGAGTCGGTTCAATATCCCAAAGTGTAAACAACAAGAAGTGTAATTTAAACCTGCACCACCTTGAGCAGGCAGATACTAAGGAAAACCACATGATTGTTAATGGCCGTGACCTTGTTAATGAATGTTGTCCCATGAGAATAAACATTTGTATCATTCATCCAGATGGGATCAAGTCTCAAATTTCAAGTCTGTATTTGTATTCATATTAGGATACGACATCTGTTCTGTCCAAATAATGTATTTGTATTCAGTGACATTCTTAAGTTAACACTGGAGCAGAAACAAAAATTCTGAGCAATAACAAAATCTGGGTGACACCAGATTTAAGGTCTTTCATTACAGTGTTATAAATTCTCTGATGATTATAGCATTATAGCAAAGCAGAGATGATAAGAAAGTAACCCTGTGACAAATAACTGTGCTAGAATGTCCAGTTTGAAGGCTTCAGGAAGGAGGTGGGGTTTTTTCCCCCCATTTTATTTATTTATTTATTTCTCATCACTTTCCATCTGGGTGCACCTGAGTGAATTGATGAAATGACCTGGACTTGATCTTTGAGGGCAACATGTCTGATGGTTCTCTGGGATTGATAAATTGATTCAAAACTATTACCACAGTAAAAAAGCAATAAGGTCATAAAAATTGCATCAGTCCAGCTAAGTAAATCCCCAGGATTTTTTTTTGGGGAGAGGTCATGAAAAACGGTGTGAGGAGCTGAGGGCATGAGACGGAATGAAAGAGCAAGAAATGACTTTGAAGAGCTCATCATCTCCAATCTATTTTTCCTGCCTGTGCTTCATGCTGCTGCATAGAGGCACTTCATTACAGGGGAATAACTGTACACAGGCTGGGAAGCGACTGACCGACTGACAGACAGATCAGCCAGGCTGCCTCCTCCTCCTCCTCCTGCAATCCCCCTTTGGTTCCCTTGAGGAGGTGCTTCGGCTGCTTAATACCTCATCACCGGCTTCATTGAACGCTTTAATCTGCACTCCTGTGATCAATAGCTGCCCGTTGTAAATTAAAAGGGCCATTTCGTGTAATCAAGCCTGTTAATGCTCATTCTGAAAACCATTATTTGTGGAAGGCATTTAGGGGTAAAACAGCCACTGTGACAAGCCCCCCGTGCTCACAGAGATTATCCGAGGCTGAGGATTTGGATGAGGCACCAGGAAAAGAGTGAGAATCATAAGGAGGGGGGTCCAGGCTGTCCCTCTGAGGAGTAACGTGCTGTGCAGACAGAGAGAGGGATTGAGAAAGGCAAGACAGGCAGTAAGTCTCTCTTCTGCAGAATAAGCCAGAAAGACAGAGAAAGAGAGAGAGAGAGAGAGAGAGAGAGAGAGAGAGATAGATAGAGAGATTGACCATTATTGGAAGATAGGGGAGAGATAAGATAAGTTTAGAGAGGGGAGGTGCCTGTCTGCTTGGGCCTCATACACAGCCGATAGGGGAAGAAAATGAAATTTTCCAGCCGGCCATTTCTGCGGCAAATTCAATTACTGCAGGCGCTTGTACAAAGAGCTGTAACTTCCCTGGGCCTGAAATTGAAAAAAGCTAAGTGCTGATGAGATGGTGAATAAGTGCACCAGCTTTGACAGCAGCCAGGTGTGAGAAAGTCTGGACTGATCGCACCCAGCCTGCCGTATGGCTCACCGCTCTTGGAAGATGCCAAGCTTTGTGTGGATTCCTACAAATTTTTAGCATGGAGAAATTGAGTTAAATAAAACTGACCTGGGATGAGCTGAGGGTCTTATCCAAGTTTTTGCTACTGAACAGTTTTACTATATTTAGCATTTATTTATTATTAATTATGCAACATTACCAAGGGTGTAATGCCGAACACAAGCTATAATTAACAACATCGCTTAATTTTTATAGAGAGAAGGCATCTAACTGTCAAGATAAATATTTATTCATACAATCTTTTGGTGTAACACTAAATGTCTGGTTATATTTAAATAATTAATACTAAATAAATAAATACATTTTAATTAAGACTTTATTTTATAGAGGGTTGCAAGCTGATTAACTACCAAAATAGCTAGCTAATTATTTTTTATCAATTTTAGTGTAAATCCATCAATGTTACACTACGTAGGTACTTCAGTATTATTAGTGATCATTTGTAACACTAAACACTATCTGTATTTCTAAACTTGCTTTATTTAATACTTTCATTTATAGAGTTTATAGAGTGACCAAGCTAGTTGACTACCAAGCTAGCTAATTATTTTTAGGGACAGCACTGAGAATCATTTTGTGTAACACTAAACAATAAGTATATTTTAAACTCTAGCTAATGCTTTATTTTACTAAATA